>NC_069504.1:371784060-371867584 GCF_027579735.1 Bombina bombina | reverse complement strand
ACAGGAAAATTTTCCAAATGAAGGGAAACAGGGAGAATGTATCCCTAGCTTCCCATCCAAGTACTAAGCCCGACCCTGCTTAGCTTCTGAAATCAGGCGCATTCAGGGTGGTGTGGCCGTAGGCTTCAAAGCGCGAAATATCTCGGAGGCATTCTGCTTGACAAGGCTGTGCGGGGATCTGAACCCATGGCTCTGTACTTACTACTCTTTTGCGTGTTGAGCCACAGCCAGTTCTCTAGCAACCCTTCCAAATAGGAAGGAACATCAAGGAAAAAATAAATTTCACACATTTTCAAAGGTAAACAACAACGAAAATATTGAAATCGCCCAGGTAGCCAAAACCTCCATTAACTGTACACGAGGTATGAAAGCAAACATCTGAAGGGGAACCCCTTCAGCATCAGATGAAGGAATTATACTGTCCTTTACTGACAGAACTACTGGCGAAATCTCCCTCCCGCTTAGGATTGAGATCAGCCAGTGTAGCTGAATGAAGGAACAAAAAACTTACTATCTGACCTTGAACATGTCCACTTGCGTTTTCCTTGAAGAAAAGGAAAAGTAGATAAAGCCACAGATACCACAAAGGATACCTGAGCTGAAAATCTACAGCAAAAACACTCCTCCAGGAGAATTGAAGGACCACATGGCACTGCATGTAACACCGAATAGGCAAGAAGGAAAAAAAACTGTGGCATAGCAGAAACAGCATCATCCTAGGAGACATACGACTCAGAGGGCCTAAATAAATAGTTCTCATAAAAGCTTAATAAAAATTAACCTGAAATTCAGATGAACCTAGAAAAAAACAATCTGAACTTGAGAATAAAAATTCTTAATTTATAGGGGGAAAATACATATACACTGTACATTAAGTAAATCTGTACATTAAGTAATACTGTACATTAAGTAACACTGTACATTACCATTCTGTACATTAAGTAACACTGTACATTACCATTCTGTACATTAAGTAACACTGTACATTAAGTGTATACATATACACTGAAATTAAGTAATTCTCTTGGCTGTCTCTTTAAGAGAAAAACTCTTATGCGTGATCTAGAAAGCAATGAAACAACCTTAACTTAAGCATACATATGCAGATTTCTTCAGCTAATTTTTTAAAACGTTAGCCTACAACAGTGGTCACTTTATGCAGACACACTATTCTCACTCAAGCGGACATTGCATAGGAAAAACAGAACTGCTACAATCCGGGCAGAAGAACTGCGCTCCGCTCTCAGACTGTGCTGGCTGAGAACGAGGCAGAGGCGAGTTACAGTAATGCACCTGAAGGAGCCTAAAATGGTGGTGCTCCTTCCTGCACTAAGATTCAGCAACAAAATTGAATGAAATACCCACACAAATTTCAAAAGGTACCCTAATAAGGAAACCGCTCCCTCTCTAGACTGCCTCTATCTCAGAAAAACCAAATCAGTCTCCTCAAGAAACGGAGAGACACATAATACTAGCCCATAGGAAGACGCTGCCAGCAAGGGCGCACTCCTAATAACCACCGCTACAATTGTGTTTAGCAAATTTAGTGCCTCTGCCAGAAATATCCTATATAAGGATCTTTGTGTCCCATATTTAAGTGCAGTTTTTATATAGGATTCTTCATTTTTAAATTAACCCCATAAATACCAGCCTCCTAGCCCCAGAAGACAAAAGGCACTTACCTGAACTTCCAGCTGTCTGGCAGGAGGACAGCTCACCCGGCATGAGGGGATGCTACGCCTCACAGAGACCTGTGAAAGAAAGAAAGACAGAGTAAACCTACTAAGGCTTTCTATACCAGGGCAGCAACATGTTAAGAAAATGCAGCAAGGCCCACCTAGCAAGTTTCTAACTGCTTTAAAGCCACCACTGCCCTACTGAAGAGACTAACATGGAGTAGACCCCTCTTGAGAAGAAATATCAGACCAAACCTACTCTGTTTTCAAAATAATAAACTCTTGATTGTTTCCTTGCCAATAACAGCAAACGTTGGCTTCAGGTGCCAGAGGTGTAGAGCACGGGAGAACAAACACTTTTCAGCCTAGATACAGCCTTTCTCAATGTTACTAACAAACTGACAAGCAGAAGTACACGGATTCTAACCCTTATAAACATATTATAGTGGTTATCACCCAATCATAACGTACTACGTCATTCGTAACCTCCCATTGGTCCATATGGGGAAGTGTAGTATCGGACACATCTATCTACTATTCTGACACGCTTAGTGAGTCATCATACATTGTAAACATTGATACGAACTGCAGTATACTACAACAAGGTTCCAAACATTCCAGACTTATACCAGCTATAGCAGTGTATTCAACTATCGCATCAGTGTCCAAAATTGTACACTCATGCACATGATCCCAGTATCAAAAAATGACAGTGCATACTTCATGGCAATCACCATAGTGAACGTAACACTCTATTAAATAATAACACCTAACTGGATGCTTACTCCATAGTATTGTGTGGCAATTAGATCCCAAGCAAAAATTCCCCAAATCAACCCGAGCAGAGATAATAACTCTGTGCCTAGATTACTCTCGGTAAGTCCTGGGTCACATATCTCCTTTAATAATTTACCTAATTTACATTATGGTTCTAAACAATAGTCTACATTTATTTATGAAGCGCCATCATATTCTGCAGCGCTGTCCATGGATACAGTTCATTTAAATAAAACAATAATTTAAAGTTTCTAATACTAAGAGACAGGAAAGAATTTACAAACACATACAGGAGGAATTGAGGGCCCTATTCCCTGGGAATTTACAATCTAGAAGGGTAGGAGGTTGAGAAACAGGAAGTGAGGACTGCAAGATTGAGGAAGATGTTAATGCAGAGTTAGATGAGGGAAATGTTGTTAGGTAAGAGAAATATTATTGAGTTAGGTGGTAGGCTTCTCTGAACAGAAAAGTCTTCAGAGAGCATTTAAAGGAAGAAAGATTAGGGCAAAACCTGACAGCACGAGGGCTGTCAGGCCATGTAATCAAAATTCTATTACGAGATAGCATGAGAATATCTAACAATCTCAGAAAGCCCTCATAGTATATCCTATTCAGGCTAGACAAAGCTAATCTTTTATTAAGCAAGATATTACCTATGTTAAACTTCTTTAACCCTATCAATAATGATCGTGTCAGTTTATTAAAGGGACAGTCAAGTCCAAAAAAATGTTTATGATTCAAATAGGGCATGTCATTTTAAACAACTTTCCAATTTACTTTTATCACCAATTTTACTTTGTTCTCTTGGTATTCTTAGTTGAAAGCTAAACCTAGGAGGTTCATATGCTTATTTCTAAGCCCTTGAAGGCCGTCTCTAATCTCAGGGCATTTTGACAGTTTTTCACCACTAGAGGGTGTTAGTTCATGTGTGTCATATAGATAACTGTGCTCACGCACTTGGAGTTCCTAGGAGTCAGCACTGATTGGCTAATTTCTTAGACCTTGAAGGCCGCCTCTAAGCTGAATGCATTTTGAGCACTAGAGGGCGTTAGTTCATGTGTTTCATATAGATAACATTGAGATCATGCACATGAATTTAAAGATGAGTGAGCACTGATTGGCTAAAATGCAAGTCTGTCAAAATAACTGAAATAAGGGTGCAGTCTGCAGATGCTTAGATACAAGGTTATTACAGAGGTAAAACATATATTATTATAACTGTGTTGGTTATGCAAAACTGGGAAATGGGTAATAAAGGAATTATCTGTTTTTTTAAAACAACAAGTTCTTAAAATTCACGAACTGTTCTACAATGCTCTTGTTTAAAGGTAAACCCAGTAGTTATTGAATTTATTCATTCCTTTTAGCATGACACAACTCATTCTGAATATCCACTTGGTTTCTTTTTGTAGCAGCATAGTTTCGCTGTCCCCTCCCCTAATGCCTGGTTTTACTCTTTCTAGACCCCAGTATTTCAAGGCATCTATGATGTTGAAAAAAATGTCTTGCGACACTTCTAATCTTTTTGCCCTTGTCAAGATCTTTCTTGGCATGCCTGATATTACTTAAATGCTCTGTTATTCTTATTCCCAGACGTCTAGTTGTCATACCAACATAAAATTGGTTACAGTTACAAGATAAGCAGTATACTACATTAGTACTTTTACAATGAATGTAGCTATTGATATTCCATTTTTTATTAAATCTATCCATTACTGCCTGTTTTTTAACCATTGTTGGCATACTTTGCAACTACCACACGGGGCAGACCCTTCAAAGATATAGGGGGTTTCTTGGCATTCCTATTAAAGTGGCTTCTATTAAGGAAATCATGCATATTATTTGAGTCTGTTGCATGTTCTCTAGGTTTCAATAGCTCACTCCTGTTTGTATTCATGGTTATGTGATATATGCTCTGGCCAGTGATTTTCGTAAGTAACCTTTTTAGCAATAGTCTTTTCCTCAGATCCGTAGCTGCTAATTTAAAGGACTCGTCAGTGCAGCAGTTCCTCCTAAGTCTAAGATACTCCCCAACTGGCAGTCCTTTATTAGTAGGTGATGACTGCCGGTTGCACACAATATATTTTTAGTAGCTGTAGGTTTTCTATAAGTATCTGTTGAAGGTGAAGGGGGAACAGACCACAAACCAGAAGGCAGGTACGCTTCAACCAGAAGTCTCAGTACAGGAAAAAGTAGATGAACAAGGCTTGTATATTATTTACCTTTCAGCTGTTGAACTTACACATACACAAATCTCAGTCCTTAAAAAATGTTTATCTTTTGTACCCACTACCCATGTTGACAAGTTCGAAGTTATTAAGGATGTCCACTTATTCATTAGGAAGGTGTTGCTCAAAAGATATTTATCTGATAATTCAGAGATAGGTACATTAAATAATGCTGACTTCACAGCTATTAATGACCTAGTTACCCTGTTAGAGGAGTCAGAACTGACAGACATAGCCAATACAGATAAAGTTTTGCAAAATATTTTGAAATCTAAATCGCACTTTTTTCCTCCAAATAGTGTCAAATCACGCCTTAACTTTTTTAAATTTAGTATGTAATGATATTCTTTCCATGCATGAACATAAAATGAGTGGGTATGACAACTTGACTGCTCAGGAGAGATGACTAACATACAGATCAAAAAAAGTGATAAAGGAGGGAACATAGTGTTATGATCCACGAGCAGGTATATTGAAGATGCTTTAAGACAGTTGACAAATATTAACAGCTATAATCGTCTGTTGGGTAACCCTACTGAGATATTTTTGGAGCAACACAACAAACTAATTAAGGGTGTTCTGACCGATGGTTCTATTTATTCCACTGAATTTAAAGTGAATGTAAATTTTGATACAAAAGTGCCCGTTAAAAATTTGATTAAATGCAGGGTCACTTTAATTCATCAAAATTTACATTTCACTCGTGGAAAAAATACTTATCTTGTAAATTTGACAACCGCTCCAGCTTCCCCCGGTCGTGGCAAACCATTTCTGACGTCAGAAATGATGGATGGGTCATCCTCCAATCACGGCTTCCCCCCCGGGGGAATCAGTGTCTGATTCAACACCGTGATTGGAGGAAGCCGGATTCCTCATTTTAGATTCAGGAAGAGGCTTTGCAACGGGCAGAGGAAGCTGGAGCGGCTGTCAAGATTAAAAATTAAAAAATTTGGATGAATTAAAAGTGCCCCTGTTTTTAAATAAAATTTTTAAAAACCGGGCACTTTAGCATCAAAATTTACATTAACTTTAAGTATCTCACTGTAACTAACCTGAAAGTAGCAACATTTTATATGCTGCCCAAAGTGCACAAAAACCTACTGTGCCCTCAGGGGAGGCCGATTGTGTCAGGGATTGATTCCCTTACAAAAATGGCAAGCACATATTCAGACGCCAGGTTGGAGTACATAGTGGACTCTCTTCTATCCCATACTAGAGATTCCATGTACATATTGAATAAAAAAACAACATGTAAACATCACAACAGATTCAATTATGGTCAATTGTGATGTGGAATCCTTGTATACTAGTATCCAGACTCAGTGGGGATGTAAGGCAGTATCGCACTTCTTGCAGAAAAACACTGAGATAGAGGATCATATTAAGAATTTCATCATCAGGTTATTGAAATTTGTGTTGAACCATAATGTCTTTGTATTTGATGATAAGTTCTATATACAAGTATGTGGCACGGCTATGGGCACTTTATGTACCCCTACATACGCAAATATCTACCTGGGATGGTGGGAGGAAACAGTGGTATTTCATGATTCATTTAAAAATTTCACACAATATACCTCTCACTGGTCCAGGTACATAGACAATATTTTTCCGTCAGGATTGGACCAGTGGAGGTGCTGCAGGAATTCATAGAGGTATTGAATGTTAACCCCCTCGGCTTATACTTTATGCATAGAGTAAGTAAGGATAAGGTTGAGTTTTTGGATCTTACTATTAAGAACGTTAACTATAATCTGGAGACAGATACTTATAGAAAACCTACAGCTACTAACAATATATTGTGTGCAACCAGCAATCATCACCCTTCTACTATTAAAGGACTGCCAGTTGGAGAGTATCTTAGACTTAGGAGGAATTGCTCCACTGATGAGTCCTTTAAATTAGCAGCTATGGATCTGAGGAATAGACTATTGCTAAGAGCTTATTTACCAAAATCACTGGCAAGAGCATATCACATAGCCATGAATAAAAACATGAGTGAGCTATTGAAACCTAGAGAACATGCAACAGACGCTCACATAATGAGTGATTTCCTTACTAGATGGTCTGTACCGTGTGGTAGTTGCAAAGTATGCCAACATATAATTAAAAAACAGGCAGTAATCGATAGATTTAATAAAAAATGGAATATCAATAGCAACATTCATTGTAAAAGCACTAATGTAGTATACTGCTTATCTTGTAACTGTGACCAATTTTATGTTGGTATGGGACAACTAGAAGTCTGGGAACAAGAACTACAGAGCATTTAAAGGGACAGTCTACACCAGAATGTTTTACTGTTTTAAAAGATAATCCCTTTATTACCCATTCCCTAGTTTTGCATAACCAAGTTATATTAATACACCTTTTACCTCTGTGATTATCTTGTATCTAAGCCTCTGCAAACTGCCCCCTTATTTCAGCTATTTTGACACTTACATTTTAGCCAATCAGTGCTGACTCCTAGGAACTCCAAGTGCGTGAGCACAGTTATCTATATGACACACATGAACTAACACCCTCTAGTGGTGAAAAACTGTCAAAATGCCCTGAGATTAGAGACGGCCTTCAAGGGCTTAGAAATAAGCATATGAACCTCCTAGGTTTAGCTTTCAACTAAGAATACCAAGAATACAAAGCCAAATTGGTGATAAAAGTAAATTGAAAAATTGTTTAAAATTACATACCCTATCTAAATCATTAAAGTTTATTAGAAAGATCTTGACATGGGGAAAAAGATTACAAGTGTCAACATCATAGAGTAGACACATATGCCTTGAAATGCTGGGGTCTAGAAAGACTAAAACCAGGCATTAGGGGAGGGTACAGCGAAACTATGCTGCTACAAAAAGAAACCAAGTGGATATTCAGAATGAATTGTTTTGCTGAAAGGAATGAATTAATTCAAAAACTACTTGGTTTACCTTTAAACAAGAGCATTGTATAACCGTTCGTAAATTTTAAGAAAAATCTGCAGTTGCTATTAATAAACTGACACAATCATTATTGATAGGGTTAAAGAAGTTTAACATATTTAGGTAATATGTCTAGCCTGGATAGGATATACTATGAGGGCTTTCTGAAATTGTTAGATATTCTCATGCCATCTGGTAATAGAATTGCGATTACATGGTAGCTATATATAGTTATCCTTACCCCTAGCAATATAGACCATTGTTTAGAACCATAATGTAAGTTAGGTAAATTATTAAAGGAGATATGTGACCCAGGACTTACCGAGAGTAATCTAGGCACAGAGTTATTATCTCTGCTTGGGTTGATTTGGGGAATTTTTGTCTGGGATCTAATTGCCACACAATGAGGAGTGAGCATCCAGTTAAGTGTTATTATTTAATAGAGTGTTTCATTCACTATGGTGATTGCCATGAAGTATGGACTCTCATTCTTTGATACCGGGGTACATGTTCATGAGTGTAAAATCTTTGACACGGATTCAATTGTTGAATATGCTGCTATAAGTCCAGAATGTTTGGGACCTTTTTGTAGTATATCGCAGTTCGTATCAATGTATGATGACTCACTAAGCGTGTCAGAATAGTAGATAGGCGTGCCCAATACTACCCCCCCCAGATGGACCAATGGGAGGTTACAAATGACCTAATACATTATGATTGAGTGATCGCTGCTGTAATATGTTAATAAGGATTAGAATCTGTGTACTTGAGCTTGTCAGTAACATTGAGAAAGGCCGTATCTAGGCCAAAATTAGTTTGTTCTCCCGTGCTCTATACCCCTGGCACCTGAAGCCAACGTTTCCTGTCATTTGCCAGGAAACAGGGTGTGTATCATGGCTTTTTATTGGGTGGTAGTGGGTGTTTCGTCATGGTTGCCTGTTTTAAATCATTATTATTAAAGGTGATGTTTTATATGTATGTTTATATAGTGTAAGAGAGGAAGAATGCTATAAACCCCATCTTTTGTTGTCCTTGTCTTTTTGGGTATTAGTCTAGTGTAGATTTACTTTGCCATCACATGTGAAAAAGTTCTATCTCCACAGTTTCGGAAAGCTAGTGTCACTATTTAATCACCTGCTAGAGTATAATCTCGAGGGGTATAAATATCAATGGAAGACGACATTTAAATATATCTCTTTTAAATTTGCACTAGGGGAAAATAAGAAACCCTTCCTTAGCACATCTATCCATTTAGCACTCGGCCAATTAATATTGATATGTTTCCCAAGATTGTATGAATAACTCTAGCTTCTGAAGGATATTCATTTGTACTAGTTTCTTTTAATCTATGTTTGACCAGGCATAGAGATTTAAGAGGCGATAAAATTGGCTAGGAGCATAGGTTTTCGTTAACCCGAGAGCGAAGCTGAAAATATTGGAGCCAACTAATTTTATCTACTGGGTCTAGATCTTTATATTGTTGATAGAACAGAAATATATTATTTACTACTAACTTTGATATAGAGGTGTTCAATACATCTAAATGTGTTGCTTGCAATCGGTCAGAAAACAGAATTTATGCTTACCTGATAAATTACTTTCTCCAACGGTGTGTCCGGTCCACGGCGTCATCCATTACTTGTGGGAAATATCTCCCCCACAGGGAAAGGCAAGGAGAGCACACAGCAAGAGCTGTCCATATAGCTCCCCCTCTGGCTCCGCCCCCCAGTCATTCGACCGACGGTTAGGAGAAAAAGGAGAAACTATAGGGTGCCGTGGTGACTGTAGTGTATAAAGAAAAATTTTTTCAACCTGATTAGGAAAACCAGGGCGGGTCGTGGACCGGACACACCGTTGGAGAAAGTAATTTATCAGGTAAGCATAAATTCTGTTTTCTCTAACATTGGTGTGTCCGGTCCACGGCGTCATCCATTACTTGTGGGAACCAATACCAAAGCTTTAGGACACGGATGAAGGGAGGGAGCAAATCAGGTTACCTAAATGGAAGGCACCACGGCTTGCAAAACCTTTCTCCCAAAAATAGCCTCCGAAGAAGCATAAGTATCAAATTTGTAGAATTTGGCAAAAGTGTGCAGAGAAGACCAAGTCGCTGCCTTACATATCTGATCAACAGAAGCCTCGTTCTTGTAGGCCCATGTGGAAGCCACAGCCTGGTAGAGTGAGCTGTGATTCGGTCAGGAGGCTGCCGCCCGGCAGTCTCATAAGCCAATCGGATAATGCTTTTCAGCCAGAGAGGTAGCAGTAGCTTTGTGACCTCTCCTCTTACCAGAGTAAACGAAAAACAAAGATGAGGTTTGTCTAAAATCCTTTGTTGCTTCTAAATAGAACTTTAAAGCACGAACAACATCTAAATTGTGTAATAAACGTTCCTTCTTTGAAACTGGATTCGGACACAGAGAAGGAACAACTATTTCCTGGTTAATATTCTTGTTGGAAACAACTTTTGGAAGAAAACCAGGCTTAGTACGCAAAACAACCTTATATGAATGGAAAACCAGATAGGGTGGATTACACTGCAAAGCAGATAATTCAGAAACTCTTATAGCAGAAGAAATAGCAACCAAACACAGAACTGTCCAAGATAATAACTTAATATCTATGGAATGTAAAGGTTCAAACGGAACCCCTTGAAGAACTGAAAGAACTAAATTTAGACTCCAAGGAGGAGTCATGGGTCTGTAAACAGGCTTGATTCTAACCAAAGCCTGAACAAAAGCTTGTACATCTGGCACAGCTGCCAGTTTGTGTAACAAGACAGATAAGGCAGAAATCTGTCCTTTTAGAGAACTAGCTGACAACCCTTTATCCAAACCTTCTTGGAGAAAGGAGAGAATCTTTGGAATTTTAATCTTACTCCAGGAGAATCCCTTGGATTCACACCAACAGATATATTTTTTCCATATTTTATGGTAAATCTTTCTAGTCACAGGTTTTCTGGCTTGGACCAGAGTATCTATCACAGAATTTGAAAACCCACGCTTGGATAAAATCAAGTGTTCAATTTCCAAGCAGTCAGCTGCAGAGAAACTAGATTTGGATGTTCGAATGGACCTTGTACTAGAAGATCCTGTCTCAAAGGTAGCTTCCATGGTGAAGCCGATGACATATTCACCAGGTCTGCATACCAAGTCCTGCGTGGCCACGCAGGAGCTATCAGAACCACCGAGGCCTTCTCCTGTTTGATCCTGGCTATGAGCCTGGGAAGGAGAGGAAACGGTGGAAACACATACGCTAGGTTGAACGACCAAGGCGCCACTAATGCATCCACTAGAATCGCCTTGGGATCCCTGGATCTGGACCCGTAACGAGGAATCTTGAAGTTCTGACGGGACGCCATTAGATCCATATCTGGAATGCCCCATAATTGGGTTAACTGAGCAAAGACCTCCGGGTGGAGTTCCTACTCCCCCGGATGGAAAGTCTGACGACTCAAATAGTCCGCCTCCCAGTTGTCTACTCCTGGGATGTGAATAGCAGATAGATGGCAGGAGTGATTCTCTGCCCATTGGATGATCTTGGTTACTTCCTTCATCACTAGGGAACTCTTTGTTCCCCCCTGATGATTGATGTACGCAACAGTCGTTATGTTGTCCGACTGAAATCTTATGAACCTGGCTTCCGCTAGCTGAGGCCAAGCCAGCAGCGCATTGAATATTGCTCTTAGTTCCAAAATGTTTATCGGGAGAGAAGCAACTCTTCCTGAGACCATAGACCCTGAGCTTTCAGGGAGTCACAGACCGCGCCCTAGCCTAAGAGACTGGCGTCGGTTGTGACAATGACCCACTCTGGTCTGCGGAAACTCATTCCCTGAGACAGGTGATCCTGGGTCAACCACCAGAGAAGTGAGTCCCTGGTTACCTGGTCTACTTGAATTTGGGGAGACAAGTCTGTATAGTCCCCATTCCACTGATTGAGCATGCACAGCTGTAATGGTCTTAGATGAATTCGAGCAAAAGGAACCACATCCATTGCTGCGATCATTAGTCCTATTACTTCCATGCACTGAGCTATGGAGGGTTGAGGAATAGAATGAAGAACTCGACAAGCGTTTAGAAGCTTTAACTTTCTGACTTCTGTCAGGAAGATCTTCATTTCCACAGAATCTATTATTGTTCCCAGAAAAGGAACCCTTGTGGACGGTGACAGTGAACTCTTTTCTATGTTCACCTTCCACCCGTGAGATCTGAGAAAAGCCAACACAATGTCCGTGTGGGCCCTTGCTTTGGAAAGAGACGACGCTTGGATTAGGATGTCGTCTAGATAAGGTGCTACAGCGATGCCCCTCGGCCTTAGGACCGCTAGAAGGGACCCTAGCACCTTTTTGAAAATTCTGGGAGCGGTGGCTAAACCGAATGGAAGAGCCACGAACTGGTAATGTTTGTCCAGAAAAGCGAACCTCAGGAACTGATGATGGGTTTTGTGGATTGGGATATGCATCCTTTAGATCCACGGTAGTCAAATATTGACCCTGCTGGATTGTTGGCAATATTGTCCGAATGGTTTCCATTTTGAAGGATGGAACTCTGAGGAACTTGTTTAATATCTTTAAATCCAGAATTGGCCTGAAAGTTCCCTCTTTTTTGGGAACCACAAACAGGTTTGAGTAAAAACCTAGACCTTGTTCCCCGAGGGGACTGGGTTTATCACTCCCATCTTTGATAGGTCTCTTACACAATGTAAGAATGCCTGTTTCTTTATCTGGTCTGAAGATAAGCGAGACAGGTGGAATCTTCCCTTTGGAGGAAGTCCCTTGAACTCTAGTAGTTATCCCTTGGGACTATCTCTAGTGCCCATGGATCCGGAACATCTCTTGCCCAAGCCTGAGTGAAGAGAGATAGTCTGCCCCCTACCAGATCCGGTCCCGGATCGGGGGCTACCCCTTCATGCTGTCTTGGTAGCAGCAGCAGGTTTCTTGGTCTGTTTACCCTTGTTCCAGCCTTGCATGGGCTTCCAAGCGGGTTTGGGCTGGGCCGCGTTACCTTCTTGTCTAGCGGCAGTGTAGTTATTAGCCGGTCCGTTCCTGAAATTGCGAAAGGAACGAAAATTAGACTTGTTCTTAGCCTTAAAAGACCTATCCTGTGGGAGGGCATGGCCCTTACCCCAGTGATGTCTGAAATAATTTCCTTCAATTCCGGCCCAAAAAGGGTCTTACCCTTGAAAGGAATATTAAGTAACTTAGTCTTGGACGACACATCTGCCGGCCAGGATTTTAGCCAAAGCGCCCTCCGCGCTACTATAGCAAAACCTGAGTTTTTCGCCGCCAATTTCGTTATTTGAAAAGCGGCATCCAATATAAAGGAATTAGCTAACTTTAACGCGTGAATTCTGTCCATGACTTCTTCATAGGAAGTCTCTTTCTGGAGCGACCTTTCTAGTTCCTCGAACCAAAAGGACGCCGCTGAAGTGACAATAATAACACACGTAGCTGGTTGAAGGATGAACCCTTGTTGAACAAAAATCTTTTTAAGCAATCCTTCCAATTTTTTATCCATAGGATCTTTGAAAGCGCAGCTGTCCTCTATAGGAATAGTTGTGCGCTTCGCTAGTGTTGAAACAGCTCCCTCAACCTTCGGGACCGTCTGCCATGCGTCCCTTCTAGGGTCTACTATGGGAAACATTTTCTTAAATAAAGGAGGTGGGGCAAAGGGTACACCTAGCTTCTCCCACTCCTTATCCACTATGCTCGCTACCCTCTTGGGTATTGGAAAAGCGTCGTTGTGCACTGGGACCTCTAAAAATTTGTTCAATTTGCACAACTTCTCTGGTACTACCATAGAATCACAGTCATCCAGAGTAGCTAATACCTTCTTAAGCAAGCGGAAAGCGCGGAGATGTTCTAGCTTAAACTTAAATGCTACTATAACAGGTTCTGTCTGTTGAGAAATTTTTCCTGAGTCTGAAATTTCACCCTCAGACAGCCCTTCCCTCACAGCCAATTCTGATTTATGTGAGGGTAAAATAGATAAGGCATCGTCAGCGTCTGATTGTTCATCCTTTTTATCTGTATTTAAAACTGAACAATCACGCTTTCTCTGAAATGCTGGCAGTTTGGATAAAAGATTTGCTATAGAATTATCCACTACTGCTGTTAATTGTTGCATAGAAATAAGCACTGGCGCGCTAGGTGTCGCCTGCGCGGGCAAAGCTGGTGTAGACACAGAAGGAGAGAATGTAGAACTATCCCCACTACCTTCATTAAATAAATCATCTTGGGCAACATTATGAAATGTAACAGAGCTGTCCTTATTTTGTTTGGACGCTATGGCACAATTATCACAAACACTCGAAGGGGGAACCACATTTATCTCAACACACACAGAACATAGGTTATCTGATGGCCCAGACATGTTAAACAGATTTAGGCAGGCAAACAATGCAATAAAAATGATTTTAAACAAAAACGTTACTGTCACTTTAAATAATAAAATGACACACTTTATTTCTGAATGTTCAAAAAACTATAAAGGCAATATCCGATTTTTATGAAATTTGGACCCCAGTGTCTTAATGCTTATAAAGTATTGCACAGCAAATATGGAGACTCTAGCTCTTAAAACAAGCAAACCGGAGCAAATTGTTGGATTTAACCGTTTTTATACACCACAATCCCTGCTACAGCATTGCTGTAGCTTTTACCTTTCTTAGGGGTCAACCATCCACAGAAAAAAGCCTTCTGGAGTCATTTTCTGAGCCACAGGACCCTCTCACATGAGACTGCATGCACTGCCTGAAATCAACTGCCAAAATGAGGCCTCCTCCCTCAGTACACTAGAGTGAAGGGGCCTTCCTGACTAGATTTAGGTGTCTAAAACAAGCCAGATCAATAAAAAACGTCCCCAAGTGTATATGAGCTTATAAAACATTTCAAATTCCATGATATTGTAATAAAAACCAATCAATTTGGCCCCTAACAGTGTCTACCAGCATAAAATTCAAAAAGGGGAAGCCTGTTATCTTTTTTGCTGAGGTGAAAGAAAAATGGCTTACCGTTTTCCCTGAGGGGAAAAATGACTGTCATCTAGCATTAGCCTGTGTTGTTAGAAGGAGACTAGTCATACCTGAAGCAGATGAGTCTGCAAGCTGTTACCCCCAACTGAAGTTCTCTGGCTTCAACAGTCCTGCGTGGTAACAGCAATGGATTTTAGTTACTTGTGCTAAAATCAGCCCTCTTAAACAGAAATCTTCATCACTTTTCTGTTGTAGAGTAAATAGTACAAGCCAGCACTATTTTAAAATAACAAACTCTTGATAGAAGAAATAAAAAACTACAACTAACACCACAAACTCCTCGCCATCCCAGTGGAGATGCTACTTGTTCAGAGCAGCAAGGAGAATGACTGGGGGGCGGAGCCAGAGGGGGAGCTATATGGACAGCTCTTGCTGTGTGCTCTCCTTGCCTTTCCCTGTGGGGGAGAATATTTCCCACAAGTAATGGATGACGCCGTGGACCGGACACACCAATGTTGGAGAAATAAGGGGACATTTAGCTCTTAAACAATCCCATAAGGCCACTATGTGCGTATTCAAGAACAATCCCCATTGCTTGCAGTTACTGGTTGCCCATAGTAATCTATATATTGGTTTTATTTGTAACAGTTTTGTGCCATACACGCTGAATAATTATAAGAAATCAAGTGGGGAACTCCCAGTCCCCATCAGACGTATGTTTTGCCACAACCTGCTTATGTATTCTGGGTCTTTTGCATTCCAGATAAATGTTAAAGGGACCAGTAAATAAAGTAGAATTGCATAATCAAAAAAGCATGATAACAAATAAATGCAAAAGCACTTAGTCTGAACTTCAAATGAGTAGATTTTTTTTCCTTTGAAAGTTATGTCTAATTCCACTCCTCTTTCAAGTGACAGCCAGTAGCCAATCACCACCATTCTTCCATGAAAATAAATGTACCTAGTCCATTTATGCACAAGTTGTCTTAAGGGACAGCCTACAATCAAATTGTTATTGTTTTAAAAGATAATCCCTTTATTACCCATTGCCCAGTTTTGCATAACCAACGGTTATATTAACCTTCTTCCAGCCCCCTGATCACATGACGGTGACTGTTTATTATCTATTGTCCTGCATTTAGCAATGTTTTGTGCTAGATCTTAACTAACTCCCTGTGCCTGAACACAGTGTTATCTATATGGCCCACGTGTACTTTGTCTCTTTGTGTTGAAAAGAGATTTAAAAAGCATGTGATAATAGGCAGCCCTCAAAGGCTTAGAAATTAGCATATGAGCCTACCTATGTTTAGTTTAAACTAAGAATACCAAGAGGAAAAAAAGCAAATTTGATGATAAAAGTAAATTGGAAAGTTGATTAAAATTAAAAGTCCTATCTGAATAATGAAAGTTTAATTTATACTAGACTGTGCCTTTAAATGAACAAACATGGGTTTATAATTTAAACAATATAAAGAGTGTGTGTTTTGTGATGGAAAAACTTCTAAATATTTTAGACCGTTAGTTGACCAAGAAAAATTAAAACAAATTTCAAATAGTTATTTTCATGAGGGAGGTTTATTCTTAGAGCTTCACACTTGTAATTGTTTATCTTATAGCCAGATAGGCCAGAAAGATCCCAAGCTCCGCCTGTAGCAACACCACTACTGATTGATCTAGGTGGCCCCCTAAATGTGAGGGCCAAGCATCAGTTGAGACCTCTGAAACCCCTGTAGTTACACACTATGCCATAATTAACCCACTAAATACTTATAAGAAGAAAAAAAAAAGGGACATAATACTCATATGCTCTCCCCCTCCTGCACTTATCAGTACCTACCTCCAATCCCATCTCTCTCCTCCTCCTCCTTTGAAGTCCACTGTATTCACCTGTTCTCCCCCTCTCCCTCAAAGTAGCAGTCATCTATCGCCCTCCTGGTCCAGCCTCTCAATTTCTGGATAACTTTGCCGCCTGGCTCCCTCACTTTCTCTCTACAAATATACCAACCCTAATTCTTGGGGACTTCAACATTCCCATTGACAACCCATCTGCCACTGCTGCCTCTAAACTTCTTTCACTCACATCCTCCTTCTGTCTCTCACAATCCACCCTACTCACCATGATGGACACTCCATCGACCTGGTATTTTCCTAGCTCTGTTCTATATCTGAGATCACCTGTCGCCCTTTTCCAATTTTAAGACCATCACCTGGTCACCTATAATATTAATGCAACATCTAAACCCACTTCTCCATCCCGCCCCGCACCTGTAGAAATCTACATGCTATGGATCTGCTCAAATTTTCAAAAATCATTCAAGATCTCCTCCCTCACACTTCCACTATAACCTGCCCTGATCTCGCTACAACCCACTATAAAAAATTTCTCTCCTCTGCACTAGACACACTTGCCCCTCCCCAACTGCGCAAAACATCACGCCGTCAGTTACAGCCCTTGCACTCTAAGCAAACATGCTATTTGCAAAAATGCTCCCGTACTGCTGAGCGTGTCTGGAGGAAAACTCACGCTGAACCTGATTTCATACACTATAAGTTTATTCTTCATTCATACACTTTTGCCCTGCATTTAGCCAAGCAAACCTACTTCTCTTCTCTCATAGCTACTCTTTACTCAAACCTTAAATTACTCTTCTCCACCTTTAACTCTCTCCTCTACCCACCTACTCCACCACCCCCATCTGTCTTTAGTGCTCAAAACCTGGCTGACTACTTTTTTTTTTTTTTTTTTAACAAAACACGTACTATTCGAAGCAACATCCAGACACCAACCTGCAATATTCCATCAACAGGCCCAGTTGCTCCCTCTGCATCTTACATCCAGCCACTGAGAATTAAGTTTCTTCCTTACTATCTTCTTCATGCCTCACTACCTAACCGCTCGACCCTATCCCTTCCCATCTAATACCCTCCCCCTATCTTCCACCCTCACTCCTGCTCTTACCCCCATCTCCAACCTATCTCTCTCTACCGGCTCATTCATATCTTCTTTCAAACACGCGAAAGTCACTACCATACTCAAAAAACCCTCCCTCGACCCCAATTCTCCTGAAAGCTACTGCCCCATATCACTGCTTCCACTAACATCAAAACTCCTTGAAAAACTAGTTTACAATCGCCTAACCCACTTTCTGTCCACCAACTCCTTGCTTGACCCCCTGCAATCCGGATTCCGCCCCAAACACTCAACTGAGACTGCCCTTACCAGTTACTAACAATCTTCTCTATGCTAAAAATATTGGCCACTACTCTATACTCATCTTACTTGACCTCTCAGCTGCCTTCGACACAGTTGACCACCCCCGCAGCTCTTTTGACCTCTGTGACACTCTTTCCTGGATTCACTCCTATCTTTCTCACAGGTCTTTTTCTGTGTCATTTGCAGGTGGCGACTCCTCTCCAATGCCTCTGTCTGTTGGAGTACCTTAAGGATCTATTCTGGGTCCTCTACTCTTCTCCATTTATACTTCTTCGCTGGGTAAACTTATCAACAGTTTTGGCTTCAAATATCACCTCTATACTGATGAAACCCAGATCTACCTCTCCACCCCTGCTCTCTCTCCCTCTGTCCTTTCTCATGTCAGCAACTGCTTATCTGGTATTTCTTCCTGGATGGCCTCTCACCACCTAAAGATTAACATGTCCAAGACTGAGCTCCTTCTTACCCCCCCTCAAGCTCTATGCCGACTTGTGACTTCTCTATCCCTGTTGACGGCATCACCATTTTCCTATTGGCCCAAGTCCGCTGCCTCGAAGTTACACTTGACTCAAATCTATCCTTCCCCCATATCCAATCGCTTTCTACATCCTGCCGCAACCATCTACACAATATTTCCAAGATTCAACCTTTTCTGAGCACTAACACCACAAAGTAAATAATCCACTCCTTTCTTATTTCCCGACTTGACTACTGCAATAACCCCACTTACTGTCCTTCCACTTTCCCGCCTCTCCCCATTCTATCAATCCTAAATGCCTCTGCCAGGCTGATCCATCTTTCCCATTGCTCTGTATCTGCTGCACCTCTCTGCGAGTCCCTTCATTGGCTCCCCATTCGTAGCAGAATTAAATAAAAAATTCTCACCCTTGCATACAAAGCTCTCACCAACGCCACTCCTCCTCTACCTATCCTCTCTAATAAACAAGTACACTCCAGCCCGCCCACTAAGATAAAACAATGACCTGCTCTTTGCATCCACAACTATCACCTTTTCTCATGCTAGACTACAGAACTTCTGTCGTGCAGCACCTACCCTCTGGAACACGCTCCCTTGTGCTGCCAGTCTTTGCCCTAATCTTTCTTCCTTTAAATGCTCTCTGAAGACTTTTCTGTTCAGAGAAGCCTACCACCCAACTCAATAATAAATTAATTTCACTTACCTAACAACATTTCCCTCATCTTTGTATTAACATCTTTCTCAATCTTGCAGTCCTCATTTCCTGTTTCTTAACCTCCTACCCTTCTAGATTGTAAGTTCCCACGGGAATAGGGCCCTCAATTCCTCCTGTGTGTGTTTGTAAATTTTGTCCTGCCTATTACAAGTTTTATATTGTTTTATTTAAATGAATTGTACCATGGACAGCTCAGCGGAATATATTGGCGCTTCATAACTAAAGTATAATAATAATGCTAAATCACTTGAAAGCGATGCAACATAACTTTAAAAAGATGACAAGAAAATATCACCTGAGCATCTCTATGTAAAAAAGGAAGACATTTTACCTCAAAATGTCTTCAGCTCACCAGAGTAAGCACTGTGTAAACAGTTATACTTCAGCTGCTGTCCAGCTACAAGTTGAAGTAAAAAAACAACAACACACAAAAAAAACAAACCAACCAATAGCCAATTAGCATCAGTAGTTCTGAGGTAATTATTTGTCTTTGCTGTGACCTCATGAAATTCCATAGAACTTGTATTAAACATTCATGATTCAGATAGGGAATGTAATTTCGAACAACTTTCTAATTTACTTTTATCATCAAATTTGCTTTGTTCTCTTTTTATTCTTAGATGAAAGCTAAACATAAGTAGGCTCATATGCTAATTTCTAAACCCCTGATGACTGCCTCTTATGTGAATGCATTTGAAAGTTTTTCACAGCTAGAGGGCATTAGTTCATGTGTTTCATATAGATAACATTGAGCTCATGCACGTGAAGTTATTTAAGAGCCAGCACTAATTGCCTGTAATTAAAAGATAATGAGGCAGTCAGCAGAAGCTTAGATACATGGTAATTACAGAGGTAAAAAGTATATTTATATAAGTGTTGTTTATGCAAAACTTGGAATAGTAAATAAAGGGATTATATATCTTTTTAAACAATAACATTTTTGGTGTTTATTATCCCTTTAAACTGAATTGGAAGATAACATGACTGTGCCTGCATACAACAGATGTGCACGCCCTAGCAAGTCCTGAGACAAGCATCCTGACTGGCTGCTTAAAGTCTCTTAACAGTAAGGTGTGAATACTTAGGAAATTTGAGGTAAAAACACAATTTATGCTTACCTGATAAATTTATTTCTCTTGTGGTGTATCCAGTCCACGGATCATCCATTACTTGTGGGATATTCTCATTCCCAACAGGAAGTTGCAAGAGGACACCCACAGCAGAGCTGTAATATAGCTCCTCCCCTAACTGTCATAGCCAGTCATTCGACCGAAAACAAGCCGAGAAAGGAGGAACCATAGGGTGTAGTGGTTACTGTAGTTTAAATTTAAAAATTACCTGCCTTAAAATGACAGGGCGGGCCATGGACTGGATACACCACAAGAGAAATAAATTTATCAGATAAGCATAAATTGTGTTTTCTCTTGTAAGGTGTATCCAGTCCACGGATCATCCATTACTTGTGGGATACCAATACCAAAGCTAAAGTACACGGATGAAGGGAGGGACAAGGCAGGAACTTAAATGGAAGGAACCACTGCCTGTAAAACCTTTCTCCCAAAAATAGCCTCCAAAGAAGCAAAAGTATCAAATTTGGAAAATTTGGAAAAAGTATGAAGCGAAGACCAAGTCGCCGCCTTGCAAATCTGTTCAACAGAAGCCTCATTTTTAAAGGCCCAAGTGGAAGCCACAGCTCTAGTGGAATGAGCTGTAATCCTTTCAGGAGGCTGCTGTCCAGCAGTTTCATAGGCTAAGCGGATTAAGCTTCTTAGCCAAAAAGAAAAAGAGGTTGCCAAAGCCTTTTGACCTCCAGCACTGCAAAGCATTTATCCAGTCTACAAAATTTCTCTGGCACTGCAATGGTATCACAGTCATTCAGAGCAGCTAAAACCTCCCTAAGTAACACGCGGAGGTGTTCAAGCTTAAATTTAAATGTAGAAATATTAGAATCAGGTATCTTTCCTGAGTCATTAACATCACCCACTGACTGAAGCTCTCTTTCCTCAGCTTCTGCATATTGTGAGGCAGTATCAGACATGGTTCTTAAAGCGTCAGTATGCTCTGCATTTTGTCTCACCCCAGAGCTATCCTGCTAACCTCTAAGTTCAGGTAGTCTGGCTAATACCGCTGACAGTGTATTATCCATGACTGCAGCCATGTCTTGTAAAGTAAACGCTATGGGCGCCCTAGATGTACTTGGGCATTTGAGCGTGAGTCCCTTGGGCGGGAGTCAAAGGGTCTGACACGTGGGGAGAGTTAGTCGGCATAACTTTCCCCTCGTCAGATTCCTCTGGTGATAATTTTTAAAAAAAACAGAATATGATCTTTATTGCATAAAATGAAATCAGTACATTTGGTACACATTCTAAGAGGGGGTTCCACCATGGCTTTTAAACATAATGAACAAGGAGTTTCTTCTATGTCAGACATGTTTATACAGACTAGCAATGAGACTAGCAAGCTTGGAAAACACTTTAAATCAAGTTAACAAGCAAATATAAAAAACGGTACTGTGCCTTTAAGAGAAACAAATTGTCAGAATTTGAAAAACAGTGAAAAAATGCAGTAAATCAAACAAAATTTTTATAGTGTATGTAATAGGCTAGCAGAGCATTGCATCCACTTGCAAATGGATGATTAACCCCTTAGTTCAAAAAACAGAATTTATGCTTACCTGATAAATTACATGTGTCCGGTCCACGGTGTCATCCATTACTTGTGGGATATTCTCCTCCCCCACAGGGAAAGGCAAGGAGAGCACACAGCAAGAGCTGTCCATATAGTCCCTCCCAGGCTCCGCCCCCCCAGTCATTCGACCGACGGTTAGGAGAAAAAAAGGAGAAACTATAGTGTGCCGTGGTGACTGTAGTGTATAGAGAAAGAAATTCTTCAAACCTGATTAAAAAACCAGGGCGGGCCGTGGACCGGACACACCGTTGGAGAAAGTAATTTATCAGGTAAGCATAAATTCTGTTTTCTCCAACATTGGTGTGTCCGGTCCACGGTGTCATCCATTACTTGTGGGAACCAATACCAAAGCTTTAGGACACGGATGAAGGGAGGGAGCAAATCAGGTTACCTAAACAGAAGGCACCACGGCTTGCAAAACCTTTCTCCCAAAAATAGCCTCCGAAGAAGCAAAAGTATCAAATTTGTAGAATTTGGACAAAGTGTGCAGAGAAGACCAGGTCGCTGCCTTACATATCTGATCAACAGAAGCCTCGTTCTTGAAGGCCCATGTGGAAGCCACAGCCCTAGTAGAGTGACCTGTGATTCGTTCAGGAGGCTGCCGTCCGGCAGTCTCGTAAGCCAATCGTATGATGCTTTTCAGCCAAAAGGAAAGAGAGGTAGCAGTAGCTTTTTTGACCTCTCCTCTTGCCAGAATAAACTACAAACAGAGAAGACGTTTGTCTGAAATCCTTTGTTGCTTCTAAATAGAACTTTAAAGCACGGACTACATCTAAATTGTGTAACAAGCATTCCTTCTTTGAAACTGGATTCGGGCACAAAGAAGGCACAACTATTTCCTGGTTAATATTCCTGTTGGAAACAACCTTTGGAAAGAAACCAGGTTTAGTACGCAAAACAACCTTATCTGAATTGAACACCAGATAGGGCGGATTACACTGCAGAGCAGATAATTCAGAAACTCTTCTAGCAGAAGAATAGCAACCAAAAACAGAACTTTCCAAGATAACAACTTGATATCTATGGAATGTAAGGGTTCAAACGGAACCCCTTGAAGAACTGAAAGAACCAAATTTAGACTCCAGGGAGGAGTCAAGGGTCTGTAAACAGGCTTGATCCTGACCAAAGCCTGAACAAAAGCTTGAACATCTGGCACAGCTGCCAGTCGTTTGTGTAACAAGACAGATAAAGCAGAAATCTGTCCTTTTAGAGAACTCGCTGATAATCCCTTATCCAAACCTTCTTGGAGAAAGGAAAGGATCCTAGGAATTTTAATCTTACTCCATGAGAATCCCTTGGATTCACACCAACAGATATATCTTTTCCATATTTTATGGTAATCTTTCTAGTCACAGGTTTTCTGGCTTGTACCAGAGTATCTATCACAGAATCCGAAAACCCACGCTTAGACAAAATCAATTGTTCAATTTCCAAGCAGTCAGCTGGAGAGAAACTAGATTTGGATGTTCGAATGGACCTTGTACTAGAAGATCCTGTCTCAAAGGTAGCTTCCATGGTGGAGCCGATGACATATTCACCAGGTCTGCATACCAAGTCCTGCGTGGCCACGCAGGAGCTATCAAAATCACAGAGGCCTTCTCCTGTTTGATCCTGGCTACCAGCCTGGGAATGAGAAGGAACGGTGGAAACGCATAAGCTAGGTTGAAAGTCCAAGGCGCCACTAATGCATCCACTAGAGTCGCCTTGGGATCCCTGGATCTGGACCCGTAGCAAGGAACCTTGAAGTTCTGATGAGACGCCATCAGATCCATGTCTGGAATGCCTGACTGAAATAATCTCTTTCAATTCTGGCCCAAAAGGGGTCTTACCTTTGAAAGGGGTATTAAGCAATTTTGTCTTGGAAGATACATCCGCCGACCAAGACTTTAGCCAGAGCGCTCTGCGCGCCACAATTGTAAACCCTGAATTTTTTGCCGCTAACCTCGCTAACTGCAAAGCGGCGTCTAAAATAAAGGAATTAGCTAACTTAAGTGCGTAAATTCTGTCCATGACTTCCTCATACGGAGTCTCCCTACTGAGCGACTTTTCCAGTTCCTCGAACCAGAACCACGCCTCTGTAGTGACAGGAATAATGCACGAAATAGGTTGAAGGAGGTAACCTTGCTGTACAAAAATCTTTTTAAGCAAACCCTCCAATTTTTTATCCATAGGATCTTTGAAAGCACAATTGTCCTCAATAGGAATGGTTGTGCGCTTGGCTAGAGTAGAAAACTCCCCCTCGACCTTAGGGACTGTTTGCCATGTGTCCTTCCTGGGGTCGACCATAGGGAACAATTTCTTAAATATAGGAGGAGGGACAAAAGGTATGCCTGGCTTCTCCCACTCCTTATTCACTATGTCCGCCACCCGTTTAGGTATCGGAAAAGCATCAGGGTGCACCGGGACCTCAAGGAACTGTCCATCTTGCACAATTTTTCTGGGTTGACCAGATTGTCACAATCATCCAGAGGCGATAGCACCTCCTTAAGTAATGCGCGGAGATGCTCTAATTTAAATGTCACAACATCAGGTTCTGCCTGCTGAGAAATTCTTCCTGTATCAGAAATTTCCCCATCTGACAAACCCTCCCTCACTGCCCCTTCAGATTGGTGTGAGGGTAAGACAGAAAAATTATCATCAGCGCCCTCCTGCTCTACAGTGTTTAAAACAGAGCAATCGCGCTTTCTCTGAAATGCTGGCATTTTGGATAAAATATTAGCTATGGAGTTATCCATTACTGCCGTCAATTACTGCATAGTAACAAGCATTGGCGCGCTAGAAGTACTAGGGGTCGCCTGCGCGGGCATAACTGGTATAGACACAGAAGGAGATGATGTAGAACTATGTCTACTTCCTTCATCTGAGGAATCATCCTGGGCAACTTTACAATTTGTGACAGTTCTGTCCTTACTTTGTTTGGACGCAATGGCACAATTATCACACTATATTTGAAGGGGGAACCACATTGGCTACCATACATACAGAACATGATCTATCTGAAGGTACAGACATGTTAAACAGGCTTAAACTGGTTAATAAAGCACAAAAACCGTTTTAAAACAAAACCGTTACTGTCTCTTTAAATGTTAAACAGGGCACACTTTATTACTGAATATATGAAAAACTATGAAGGAATTATCCAATCTTTACCAAATTTTCACCACAGTGTCTTAATACATTCAAAGTATTGCACCCCAATTTTCAAGCTGTTAACCCTTAAAATGTGGAAACCGGAGCCGTTTTTAATTTTAACCCCCTTACAGTCCCAGCCACAGCCTTTGCTGCAACTTCACCAATCCCAGGGGGGTAAATGATACCAAATGAAGCCTTCTAGGAACGTTTTTAGTGGATTCCAGACCCTCACACATGCAGCTGCATGTACTGAACTCAAAATTAACTGCACAGTAATGGCGCGAAAATGAGGCTCTGCCTACTACGGAGAAAGGCCCTTCCTGACTGGGAAGGTGTCTTAACAAGTGCCTGGTGCTAAAAACGTTCTCCAATGTTATAAAAGTGTGAAATACAACTTCAAACTGCATATAATACTTAAATAAAGCAATCGATTTAGCCCCTAAAAGTGTCTACCAGTTTATAGCCCATATTAAGCCCTTTATTCTGTTTGTTTGACTAAGAAAATGGCTTACCGGTCCCCATGAGGGGAAATGACAGCCTTCCAGCATTACACAGTCTTGTTAGAAATATGGCTAGTCATACCTTGAGCAGAAAAGTCTGCAAACTGTTCCCCCCAACTGAAGTTATCTCATCTCAACAGTCCTATGTGGAAACAGCAAACGATTTTAGTAACTGCTGCTAAAATCATAATCCTCTCACAAACAGAAATCTTCATCCTTTTCTGTTTCAGAGTAAATAGTACATACCAGCACTATTTTAAAATAACAAACTCTTGATAGAAGAATAAAAAACTACAACTAAACACCACAAACTCCTCACCATCCCCGAGGAGATGCTACTTGTTCAGAGCGGCAAGGAGAATGACTGGGGGGGCGGAGCCTGGGAGGGACTATATGGACAGCTCTTGCTGTGTGCTCTCCTTGCCTTTCCCTGTGGGGAGGAGAATATCCCACAAGTAATGGATGACACCGTGGACCGGACACACCAATGTTGGAGAAAACGGATCAAAAAAAACGAAATAGACTTTTTTTTTTTTTTTAACAGTCACAACCAACTGCCACAGCAAGCTGTGGTCCTACCTTCCCCAATAAACGACTTTGGAAAGCCTTTGAGCCCTTTAGAGATGTCCTATAGCATACAGGGGACTCCTGAGGGAAGCTGGATGTCACAGTTTGTAATTTTAACTTCACCAACTGTAACTTTTATACTATAACAGTGGAAAGCCTCAGTAAAAACTGTTTCTAGTCAAAATTTAAGCCAGCCATGTGGAAAAAACTAGGCCCCAATAAAGTTTTATCACCAATGCATATATAAAAACGATTAAACATGCCAGCAAACGTTTTATATTGCAATATCATAAGGGTATTACCCCTGGGAGTAAGCATGATACCAGTCGTTATTAAATCACTGTATTCAGGCTTAACTTACATTAATCCGGTATCAGCAGCATTTTCTAGTGTTTTCCATCTCTAGAAAAAATTATAACTAAACATACCTGATAGCAGAATCAACTGCACGCCATTCTCTCGCTGAAGTTACCTCATCAGTGTAATCCCCTCAGACATATGTGAGAATAGCAATGGATCTTAGTTACAACCTGCTAAGATCATAGAAACCTCAGGCATATTCTTCTTCTATTTACTGCCTGAGATAAAATAGCACAACTCCGGTACTATTTAAAAATAAACTTTTGATTGAAGAAAATTAACTATATTTAACCACTATCTCCTACAACATCCTAGCTTGTTGAGAGTTGCAAGAGAATGACTGGCTATGACAGTTAGGGGAGGAGCTATATTACAGCTCTGCTGTGGGTGTCCTCTTGCAACTTCCTGTTGGGAATGAGAATATCCCACAAGTAATGGATGATCCGTGGACTGGATACACCTTACAAGAGAAATATCTTCCATTTTTACATAGAGATGTTCAGGTGATATTTTCTAGTTAGCGTTTTACATCTATGATGCATCATTTTCATGTGCTTCAACATTTGGGTATCATTTCCCTTAGGTTTACATAATGAGGTTCTGCTCCTTGGTTTAGAAAAGGCTATGCGAACTGGCAGACTCGGAAGACAAAATGGCAGCAGTTTTGCAAGAATTTGATGACAGGTGAACAACCACAATGTGTTGACATGCACCGTTTCATTAGAATATCAGTGAGTCTAAGAAATCTGCTTACTCAGAATGTCTGTTTCTCCTTAAAAAGACATTTAAGGGCCATGATACCCACATTTTTTCTTTCATGATTTAGAAAGATAATGCATTTTTAAACATCTTTTTAATTTACTTCTATTATCTAATTTGTTTTATTCTCTTGATATTCTTTGCTGAAAAGCATATCTAGATATGCTCAGTAGCTGCTGATTGGTTGCTGCACAGAAGCCTCATGTGATTGGCTCACCCATGTGCATTGCTTTTTCTTCATATAAGGATATATAAAAAAAATGAAGCAAAATAAATAATAGAAGTAAATTGTAATGTTGTTTTAATTTGTATGTTCTATCTGAATCATGAAAGAAAGATTTTGGGTTTAGTGGCCCTTTAAGCCAACAAGCGGAAATTAATGCATTAAAATTATTTGTGCATGAAAAACATAAAACACGTTGACACCAAGAAACTTTGGTTTTAAAGTCTAATGTTTATAACGAGATATAAAATTGTCTCTTGCACCAAATGATTTATTTATTTATCACAAATAATATAGACCAGTAGACATTTTATTCACCTTTTTTTTTTTTTACCAGATTATTCTTTAATCATAAATTAAAGATTAGAAAAGTAAGATTTGATTCTTCCCTGTACACATTCAAGTTTTCATACTGTTAATGATCTATCAAAGCTGCTGATTGAAAAATAGATGTACATCTCTATATAGATCAGACTTTGGTTCAGGTGACAGATGAACCCAGCACCGTTACCAATTTCACGCATCTGAAATGATGTGGGCCAAGCTTAAAAGATGAGGATTTCACACCATCAGACGTACTGCTGCTTCTTTGACGTAGCTGCCTTACTAGCCAAGTCTTTTGCTTTTTCTTTTGCGGCCAGCGCAGTCTCTTTTGCTTTTTCTGTTGCTTCTTTTGCAGTTTCCACCAGAGTTCTAGCAGGTGCCTCACCTAAAGAAACATTTTACATGGCACTGAAAAGCACATTTTATATAGGGCCACTACATATAGCCTAGTAGACACTTAAATATATTGTATATTTATTATTTATTAGTGAACAGGCAGGAATAATTTAAAACTGGTTATTGTTCGTACATACTGGTTTTTTTTAAAAAAAAGTGTGATATTGTATATGTACCTTGCATTCTGGCCAAGATAAAGTCAAAGCCCTTCATTGCCTTGGTCACATTACTTTTAAATCGAGCTAATCCAAACTCCTGGAAAGAGAGAGAAAAAAAAAATCACGATTTTATATATTTCTAGGCTATGTAGGAGTAATGTTTCAATGGCATACCTTGCTCTTAAAGGGACAGTAAACCCCTTGTGATAAAAAAATATCTTTCTGTTGTCTTGCTATAGAATAAACATTCACCAATTCTAAACATTTTAAAATCAATTTAACATTAAGATTGCAGCATTTGTTTCTGAATAGCCAAACTCCACCCATCATTTGGAAGAGACAATCCAGGCTTTAGTCAGCAGACAACAATGCTAGCCATGGTCATATTGCTAGTAGATAGTAAAAGGTTTTGCAGCCGTTATCTGTTAAAGCCAATTAGGGAAAGCTATGTAGCAGTGTTGACTGTAAGTCTACACAGTGCTTTACCAGGTCTGGGATTTAAAGAAGCCTCAAAATAACTAAATATTTCATATTAAAATATCAAGGGTTACTGTCCCTTTTCGTCAGACCTAGTTTGCCTAGTAAATATTGTATGTTGCATTGAGCATTCCCTCCTATAAGGATCTAAATCACCTCTTGTATATTTGTTTATCTCTGACCAATCCAGGATCATAACTCTTGAAAACCCTGAGTGTATTCATGTTATATGCTTCTATGTGGCCAATATCAAACAGATTTAAATGAGCTTAAGAATAAATCATGCATCAGATAATAGGTAAGTGTTTTAAAGTATCCGGTATACAAGGCAGCCTCTCCCCGAAGTGGTGAAAAAACTAAATTTATAAGAATTAAATTAATGCAAAAAAAGCATAACAAATAGTGAAAAGTACATTGTATATATTTTTGTGACTATCAGCTAAGGGTAAAACTTACACAATACGCCATTAGGAGTATACCAAATAGGGCTGCCACCTCAGCCATGTTTTCCTGGATACTTGAGTTACACATGCTGCAGGGTGCACAGAGAGGAACATGAATAGTGATGTCCAGAGGTGCAATGCATTTTGCCCTCTGCCCACCCTGCAACATGTGTAACTCATAAGGGTCCAGGAAAACATGACCATGGTGGCAACCCTAATACCAAAGTACAAGCTACCTAACAGCACAGCATATAGTCTGGATTTCCCTCACATTAGCAATCATTATTTTTCTATTTTAAGGAGAACGGATTACTAATGGTAGGATTGGATAGGGGCTACATTACATTATACTCAGTTATGATAAACACCTTAAAATAAAAATTAGATCAGTGGCGGATCCGTGTGTGTGTGTGTGTGTGCGCGCGTGTGTGTAGGGCAAGAACAGAACTGATTTCATTGTGAATCAGTTTACAGGGAAATGTAGTAAAATTAGTCCAGTGATGGAGTGACAATGCAGTAAGAAAGGAAGGGCCGTCTCTAGTGCCCATTGCCAGTGGAGTTATTAAAAGGGAAAGTTTACTCAAAAATATTCTCCGCTTTAATTTGTTCCCAATGATCCACTTTACCTGCTGGAGTGTATTAAATTATTTACAAGTATTTCCATTACCCTTATATTGGCATTTGAAATAGATTTAGCCTGTGGTATCCCCATCCATCCTGAAAGTTTTTGGCCCCAAAGCCAAGCTGTGTTAAGACAGCCAGTAGATGAAATTACACTCCCAATGGGTTATAGAAGAGATAAGGTAATACAATCCGAATTTTCCATTGTTCTCTCCAAGTACTGGTGATTGGTTTATGGACAGATATAAGATAAAGAAGAAGCAGTTATATGTACACAATGTGATAAAGTAATGAGATCTGATTATACCTACAAGCTCAACCCATTTTTATTAGTTAGTGGCTTCAAAACACAAAATCAGCTAATTCATATGCACAAATAAGCCTTAAAAAAGCAAATCTCATACATTTTATACTCTGCAGCTGGTAAAAAAGAGTAATTAGAAACCATGAAGGGAAAACTATTTTATATACTGTCCCTTTAAGGGGGGCTGACTGGGTTGGAGCACTAAATGTCTGTGGAAAAGCCCTAGTATCAAGAGCAGCCTGCATGTGCAGTATCAGATACAGGGGACATGTGCACAGCCATCATTGCCCTGTCCAGGTCCTGGCTATCCTGTGCATTATGTTCCCACTTCTGAATAAACAGAGTCAGCATAATTCCCGAGTATACCACCTGAGAAGTAAACCGGCCACTTCACATCTCCAGCATGGCCAGCTCAGAGGAGATGAGACAGATCTAGCTCCTGGAGCGCTTAGCGAGCAAGGTAAGAGGTTGTGCCGAGAAGCCATCACTTGTACAGTGACAAATGACAGTGCACCCTGCACACAGCATGTCTGTCAGCTCAGCAGTACTGGTGCAATGTTTCACATTATCAGGCAGATATTGAAACTTGTGCATTTTCATATGTAGCATTTATCTACATAAAAGCCTTGCTTACTAGTAGGATGTTGATATTCAATACAGTATTCCTAGTTTCCTTCATATTATGTCTAAAACATTATTATTGCTCCAAGTATGAATAATGCAAGTGTGCCTGTAGTAAAAGAAAACCTGGACATTCTCCCCTCCTGCTCATTACTGATGTGATCATTGTTTTTACAGAAGTCACTTCACTTGTCACCACTTGTCTCTCTCTCGGCTGTAAACCGATACCGAAATTTTTTTTTTTTTGCATAATTAGAGCCAATAAAAAAGCCCACACTTATTGAAAGTAACCCTAAAATGGCAATAATATCTTAAAACAATAATATGCTACACAATAATTTTACGAAAAAAAAAAAAAAGGCAAAAAATAATGCAATTTTCGGCAAAAATGTTTCTGGGACCAAAATTTTGGTGCATCCCTACTTAAAAACAATATTAAATATCAATATACTGTATTATTCTTCATTTGGTTTATGTAACAGAATCATATTTAACAGTTTTTTTTTTACAATTATCCAAATAAAGTATAGTCCTAGAAAAGTCATATGCAGAACAGTAAGTCCAGTAATGAACTTAAACAGCAGCTCTAGGACAGCATCAAATTTGAAACATGCTACACAATTTTACAGAAAATAACAGCCAAAACACCCGAAAAACAAGAGTAAAAAATCACACACACACACTGGCCTTCGGTTTACGATTCAATTTGCGCCGTTTCAGAATAACAACCTTTTTTTTTACAGTCAAGTGACTGCTATTAAAAAGCATTGAGAAACAGTGCATTGATTAAAATAGCCAGTAGTGGAGCTGTCGCTTGTGTTGCACCAAAGATATGCAAGCCAAGCACACAAGCAGGCTGAAATTAATCAGTGTAGCTAGCTAAACCTGAGCTATCGAGCCGCTTTCAAAGGAACCATATCTTCCTGTCTATAATTAAGTCTAGATTGGAATGCATAGAAAGAACTGTTGCAAAAAAATGCAAGTAAAGTCTGTGTTGTGTGATTTTTTTTTTATTAGGTTTATAATGCTGTTTTAGCAAATGTTTTTGTTCATTTAACTTAGTTTTATTATATATTCTGTGTTGTGTGATTATTTAATAATATTTATAATGCTGTTTAGCATTTAAAGTCTTCATTTCAAAGCTTTAAAAATAACGTATTAGGTGTTACTTATGACAATGTTGAGGGGGGCCTGGAACCTAACTCCCTCACTTCCCATTGACTTACATTATAAACTGGGTTTCAATTTACAACCATTCCTTCTGGAACCTAACCCTGGCGTAAACTGAGGGCTACCTTAGGGAGAATTACAAAAACAGACAATACAACACACAAAGTCCAGTACTCACTCACAAGCTCTCAGCTAGGATTGACGTGGTACCTGGGCTTGTCCCATTTGGCCAAATGTGGTAACTAACTCTTCCAGTTTTGCTTTAATCCTAGCTGAGAGCTTGTGAGTGAGTACTGGACTTTATGTGTGTTGTATTGTCTGTTTTTGTAATTCTCCCTAAGGACTTGCACCCTGGCTGGCCCGGGGTTAACTGCCTGTGACTCAGTAAATAGTAGAGCTCTAAGTGAGTGTGCATTAGCAACCAAAGCTGAGCCTGTTAACGAGTCATAGGATGTGTACCCGGTCCAGTCTGGATGTGCATTTCTTTCTCCTGATTTTGCTTATGCCCAGGGTGATTACATAAGTCTGTGAACCCTGACCTATTCCCAGTTTGTTTGATTATTAGCTTGCATTTGTGTGCATGGCTGCAGTTGTGTGGCTGTATTAGGGACTCAGGTATGTGGAAGAGACCTTGACGTGGTACCTGGGCTTGTCCCATTTGGCCAAATGTAACTAACTCTTCCAGTTTTGCTTTTAATCCTAGCTGAGAGCTTGTGAGTACTGGACTTTATGTGTGCGCATGTATGTGTGCGTGTATGTATATATATATATATATATATATATATATATATATATATAATATATATAATATATATATATATATATATATAATACACATACACACACACATACACACATATACATACATATTTCTTTCATGTAATTAGCAAGAGTCCATGAGCTAGTGACGTATGGGATATACATTCCTACCAGGAGGGGCAAAGTTTCCCAAACCTCAAAATGCCTATAAATACACCCTCACCACACCCACAAATCAGTTTTACAAACTTTGCCTCCTATGGGGTTGGTGAAGTAAGTTTGTGCTAGATTCTACGTTGATATGCGCTCCGCAGCAGGTTGGAGCCCGGTTTTCCTCTCAGCGTGCAGTGAATGTCAGAGGGATGTGAGGAGAGTATTGCCTATTTGAATGCAGTGATCTCCTTCTACGGGGTCTATTTCATAGGTTCTCTGTTATCGGTCGTAGAGATTCATCTCTTACCTCCCTTTTCAGATCGACGATATACTCTTATATATACCATTTCCTCTACCGATTCTCGTTTCAGTACTGGTTTGGCTTTCTACTACGTGTAGATGAGTGTCCTGGGGTAAGTAAGTCTTATTTCTGTAACACTCTAAGCTATGGTTGGGCACTTTTGTATAAAGTTCTAAATATATGTATTCAAACATTTATTTGCCTTGACTCAGGATGTTCAACGTTCCTTATTTCAGACTGTCAGTTTCATATTTGGGATAATGCATATGAATAAATCATTTTTTCTTACCTTAAAAATTTGACTTTTTCCCTGTGGGCTGTTAGGCTCGCGGGTGCTGAAAATGCTTCATTTTATTGCGTCATTCTTGGCGCAGACTTTTTTGGCGCAAAATTTTTTTTCTGTTTCCGGCGTCATACGTGTCGCCGGAAGTTGCGTCATTTTTTTGACGGTTTTTTGCGCCAAAGGTGTCGGCGTTCCGGATGTGGCGTCATTTTGGCGCCAAAAGCATTTAGGCGCCAAATAATGTGGGCGTCTTTTTTGGCGCTAAAAAAATATGGGCGTCACTTTTGTCTCCACATTATTTAAGTCTCATTATTTTGTGCTTCTGGTTGCTAGAAGCTTGTTCTATGGTATTTTTTTCCCCATTCCTGAAACTGTCATTTAAGGAATTTGATCAATTTTGTTTTATATGTTGTTTTTTTCTATTACATATTGCAAGATGTCCCACGTTGAAGCTGAGTCAGAAGATACTTCTGGAAAATCCCTGCCTGGTGCTGGAGCTACCAAAGCTAAGTGTATCTGCTGTAAACTTTTGGTATCTGTTCCTCCAGCTTTGTTTGTAATGTTTGTCATGACAAACTTGCTAATGCAGATAATATTTCCTTTAGTACTGTTACATTACCTGTTGCTGTTCCATCAACATCTAATGTTCAGAGTGTTCCTGATAACATAAGAGATTTTGTTTCTAAATCCATTAAGAAGGCTATGTCTGTTATTCCTCCTTCTAGTAAACGTAAAAAGTCTTTTAAAACTTCTCATTTTTCAGATGAATTTTTAAATGAACATCATCATTCTGATACTGATATTGGTTCTTCTGATTCAGAGGATTCTGTCTCAGAGGTTGATGCTGATAAATCTTCATATTTATTTAAAATGGAATTTATTCGTTCTTTACTTAAAGAAGTCCTAATTGCATTAGAAATTGAGGATTCTAGTCCTCTTGATACTAAATCTAAACGTTTAGATAAGGTTTTTAAATCTCCTGTAGTTATTCCAGAAGTTTTTCCTGTCCCTGGTGCTATTTCTGAAGTAATTTCCAGGGAATGGAATAATTTGGGTAATTCTTTTACTCCTTCTAAACATTTTAAGCAATTATATCCTGTGCCATCTGACAGATTAGAATTTTGGGACAAAATCCCTAAGGTTGATGGGGCTGTCTCTACTCTTGCTAATAATTTTATTTGTGATGCCATCTTTGATATCATTAGAGTTGATGTCAGGTATATGTCTCTAGCTATTTTAGCTAGAAGAGCTTTATGGCTTAAAACTTGGAATGCTGATATGTCTTCTAAGTCTACTCTGCTTTCCCTTTCTTTCCAGGGTAATAAATTATTTGGTTCTCAGTTGGATTCTATTATCTCAACTGTTACTGGAGGGAAAGGAACTTTTTTACCACAGGATAAAAAATCTAAAGGTACATTTTGGTCTAATAATCGTTTTAGTTCCTTTCGTCACAACAAGGAACAAAAGCCTGATCCTTCATCCTCAGGAGCGGTATCAGTTTGGAAACCATCTCCAGTCTGGAATAAATCCAAGCCTTTCAGAAAACCAAAGCCAGCTCCCAAGTCCACATGAAGGTGCGGCCCTCATTCCAGCTCAGCTGGTAGGGGGCAGATTACGTTTTTTCAAAGAAATTTGGTTCAATTCCGTTCACAATCTCTGGATTAAGAACATTGTTTCAAAAGGGTACAGAATTGGCTTCAAGATAAGGCCTCCTGCAAAGAGATTTTTTCTTTCCTGTGTCCCAGTAAACCCAGCGAAGGCTCAAGCATTTCTGAAATGTGTTTCAGATCTAGAGTTGGCTGGATAATTATACCAGTTCCAGTTCTGGAACAGGGGCTGTGGTTTTATTCAAATCTCTTCATTGTACCAAAGAAGGAGAATTCCTTCAGACCAGTTCTGGATCTAAAAATATTGAATCGTTATGTAAGGATACCAACATCCAAAATGGTAACTGTAAGGACTATCCTGCCTTTTGTTCAGCAAGAGCATTATATGTCCACAATAGATTTACAGGATGCATATCTGCATATTCCGATTCATCCAGATCACTACCAGTTTCTGAGATTCTCTTTCCTAGACAAGCATTACCAGTTTGTGGCTCTACCGTTTGGCCTAGCTACAGCCCCAAGAATTTTTTCAAAGGTTCTTGGTGCCCTTCTGTCTGTAATCAGAGAACAGGGTATTGTGGTATTTCCTTATTTGGACGATATCTTGGTACTTGCTCAGTCTTCACATTTAGCAGAATCTCATACGAATCGACTTGTGTTGTTTCTTCAAGATCATGGTTGGAGGATCAATTTACCAAAAAGTTCATTGATTCCTCAGACAAGGGTAACCTTTTTAGGTTTTCAGATAGATTCAGTGTCCATGACTGTCTTCGACAGACAAGAGACGTCTAAAGTTGATATCAGCTTGTCGAAACCTTCAGTCACAATCATTCCCTTCGGTAGCTTTATGCATGGAAATTCTAGGTCTTATGACTGCAGCATCGGACGCGATCCCCTTTGCTCGTTTTCACATGCGACCTCTTCAGCTCTGTATGCTGAACCAGTGGTGCAGGGATTACACAAAGATATCTCAATTAATATCTTTAACACCGATTGTACGACACTCTCTGATGTGGGTGGACAGATCACAATCGTTTAGTTTAGGGGGCTTCTTTTGTTCTTCCGACCTGGACTGTAATTTCAACAGATGCAAGTCTGACAGGTTGGGGAGCTGTTTGGAGGTCTCTGACAGCACAAGGGGTTTGGGAATCTCAGGAGGTGAGATTACGATCAATATTTTCAGAGCTCTTCAGTCATGGCCTCTTCTAAAAAGAGAAGCGTTCATTTGTTTTCAGACAGACAATGTCACAACTGTGGCATACATCAATCATTAAGGAGGGACTCACAGTCCTCTGGCTATGAAGGAAGTATCTCGAATTCTGGTATGGGCGGAATCCAGCTCCTGTCTAGTTTCTGCGGTTCATATCCCAGGTATAGACAATTGGGAAGCGGATTATCTCAGCCGCCAAACGTTACATCCGGGCGAATGGTCTCTTCACCCAGAGGTATTTCTTCAGATTGTTCAAATGTGGGGACTTCCAGAAATAGATCTGATGGCGTCTCATCTAAACAAGAAACTTCCCAGGTATCTGTCCAGATCCAGGGATCCTCAAGCGGAAGCAGTGGATGCATTGTCACTTCCTTGGAAGTATCATCCTGCCTATATCTTTCCGCCTCTAGTTCTTCTTCCAAGAGTAATCTCCAAGATTCTGAAGGAATGCTCGTTTGTTCTGCTGGTAGCTCCAGCATGGCCTCACAGGTTTTGGTATGCGGATCTTGTCCGGATGGCCTCTTGCCAACCGTGGACTCTTCCGTTAAGACCAGACCTTTTGTCGCAAGGTCCTTTTTTCCATCAGGATCTCAAATCCTTAAATTTAAAGGTATGGAGATTGAACGCTTGATTCTTAGTCAAAGAGGTTTCTCTGACTCTGTGATTAATACTATGTTACAGGCTCGTAAATCTGTATCTAGGGAGATATATTATAGAGTCTGGAAGACTTATATTTCTTGGTGTCTTTCTCATCATTTTTCCTGGCATTCTTTTAGAATTCCGAGAATTTTACAATTTCTTCAGGATGGTTTGGATAAAGGTTTGTCTGCAAGTTCCTTGAAAGGACAAATCTCTGCTCTTTCTGTTCTTTTTCACAGAAAGATTGCTAATCTTCCTGATATTCATTGTTTTGTACAAGCTTTGGTTCGTATAAAACCTGTCATTAAGTCATTTTCATTTTTTAAGTCAGTTTTGTTCCTTTTGGCTATCTCTTCTGCCAGACGAGTTTCAGAATTATCTGCTCTTTCTTGTGAGTCTCCTTTTCTGATTTTTCATCAGGATAAGGCGGTGTTGCGAACTTCTTTTAAATTTTTACCTAAGGTTGTGAATTCTAACAACATTAGTAGAGAAATTGTGGTTCCTTCATTGTGTCCTAATCCTAAGAATTCTAAGGAGAGATCATTGCATTCTTTGGATGTTGTTAGAGCTTTGAAATATTATGTTGAAGCTACTAAGAATTTCCGAAAGACTTCTAAGTCTATTTGTTATCTTTTCCGGTTCTAGGAAAGGTCAGAAGGCCTCTGCCATTTCTTTGGCATCTTGGTTGAAATCTTTAATTCATCATGCTTATGTCGAGTTGGGTAAAACTCCGCCTCAAAGGATTACAGCTCATTCTACTAGGTCAGTTTCTACTTCCTGGGCGTTTAGGAATGAAGCTTCGGTTGATCAGATTTGCAAAGCAGCAACTTGGTCTTCTTTGCATACTTTTACTAAATTCTACCATTTTGATGCGTTTTTTCTTCTGAAGCTGTTTTTGGTAGAAAAGTACTTCAGGCAGCTGTTTCAGTTTGAATCTTCTGCTTATAATTTAAACTTTATTTTGGGTGTGGATTATTTTTCAGCGGAATTGGCTGTCTTTATTTTATCCCTCCCTCTCTAGTGACTCTTGCGTGGAAAGATCCACATATTGGGTAGTCATTATCCCATACGTCACTAGCTCATGGACTCTTGCTAATTACATGAAAGAAAACATAATTTATGTAAGAACTTACCTGATAAATTCATTTCTTTCATATTAGCAAGAGTCCATGAGGCCCACCCTTTTTTGTGGTGGTTAGGATTTTTTTGTATAAAGCACAATTATTCCAATTCCTTATTTTTTATGCTTTCGCACTTTTTTCTTATCACCCCATTTCTTGGCTATTCGTTAAACTGATTTGTGGGTGTGGAGGGTGTATTTATAGGCATTTTGAGGTTTGGGAAACTTTGCCCCTCCTGGTAGGAATGTATATCCCATACGTCACTAGCTCATGGACTCTTGCTAATATGAAAGAAATGAATTTATCAGGTAAGTTCTTACATAAATTATGTTATATATACACATATATATATATATATATATATATATATATATATATATATATATATATATATATATATATACACACACACACACATATATATATATAATATATATATATACATACACACATATATACACACATATATACACACACACACATATATATATATTATATACACACACATATATATATACACACACACATATATATATATATATATATACACATATACATATTTTATATATATATATATATAAAAAACTGGAAAGCTGTTTAAAATTAGATGAACTATCTGAATAAAGAAAGTTTAAACATTTTGAGTTTACTGTCACTTTAAGAAAAAAAAATTCTGCTCAGTGGTGCTAAGGGACATACAAAAACCTTGTAGAGCTAGATATGGCACGCGGCTGCAGTATGGGCAGCAATCAATGAAATACAGGAAAAAACGCAGGGGTAAGAGAGGCTTTTGGGTGTTTGCCTGAAGCTTTTAATGCTGATAAATCATTTTATTATTAATACTGCATTTATTGATACCGAGCATGTATAAAAAAAATTCAGTTTAGCCACCAAAAATATTTGGTCTAAAAACTGATTACTTTTATCTTCTTTGTTTACATCAATTAAAAAAAAAAAAAAAAGGGACATTAAACTGAAGTGCACAATTACAAAAGAATTTCAACCTATTCCAGCAGCTCTTTACAATAGTTATAATAGCTTATAGGTACCAGATACTGAAGCTCCTCCTCTTCATACTGGGCGCCGCCATTCTCACAGTCTGTGACAGAAGCAGTTTGCATTTACATATCAATGAGGTTGTCAACCTTTTGATAACTGAATAATGTGCTTCAGATTAGGGCGACGATACAAAGCAGGAGCTGTACATTTTTGCTGTTGCTGCATATATTATTGTTGAGTGCTTTGTTAAATGTATTTTGTGTATCTGTAAAAATGTAAATCTCAAATGGTGTATCATGCACAGTAACTCCAAGAAAATTATACAGCTGTAAAAAAGTGGCCAGTATTACTGATCCGTGAGTGTGCACAGCTTCTGCCACTGACTGAGAATACTTGAGCTCCAAGATGGCGGTGCCCAGTATGAAGAAGCGGAGCTTCAGTATGTGACAACTTTAAGATATTAAAACAGGAAAGAGCTTCAGAAACCGGATGAAATGCAACAATATAGTTAGTGAGTAGTTACTATTATTTTGTAGTTGTGCACAGCAGTTCAATGTCCATTTAAACCTAATTTCACATTCCCAATACCCTCTGTGTTCCACTGCCTTTATGTTTGGTTCTAAAATTATTATATTTTTCCCTGGTGTAATTTGCTCTCTTTACCTGAATTGGTCTGGTAAAGCCAAACATCTTTGATGACACCCATGCTTCTCGTCTAATTTGAGTCCAGCCAGCGTTCTCAGTATTTTCACAGTATAGACAACGCTCCTCCACGGTCTGAAGACAGAAAGAGTAACCATAAGATATGACAGACATGACAGCTTACAGTACAGTCTAAGTGATTTACTGGCTTTTACAAAAATAACCACAGAATTTTGGGCTTTTTAACCAGTCAACACAGTAGATTTGCATAATCAACAAATGCAAGATAACAAGACGATGCAATAGCACTTAGTCTGAACTTCAAATGAGTAGTAGATTTTGTTTCCTACAATTTTAAAAGTTATGTCTTTCTCTTGTTAAATGTATCCAGTCCACAGATCATCCATTACTTATGGGATATTCCCCTTCCAACAGGAAGTTGCAAGAGGATCACCCACAGCAGAGCTGCTATATAGCTCCTCCCCTAACTGCCATATCCAGTCATTCTCTTGCAACCCTCAACAAAGATGGAGATCGTAAGAGGAGAGTGGTGTTTATACTTAGGTTATTTCTTCAATCAAAAGTTTGTTATTTTTAAATGGTACCGGAGTGTGTAGTTTATCTCAGGCAGTATTTAGAAGAAGAATCTGCCTGCATTTTCTATGATCTTAGCAGAAGTAACTAAGATCCATGGCTGTTCTCACATATTCTGAGGAGTGAGGTAACTTCAGAGAGGGAATGGCGTGCAGGTTTTCCAACAATAAGGTATGTGCAGTTAATATTTTCTAGGGATGGAATTTGCTAGAAAATGCTGCTTATGCCGGATTAATGTAAGTAAAGCCTTAAATGCAGTGATAGCTACTGGTATCAGGCTTATTAATAGAGATGCATACTCTTATAAAAATGTAATATAAAACGTTTGCTGGCATGTTAATCGTTTTTATATATGTTTGGTGACAAAACTTATTGGGGCCTAGTTTTTTTTCCACATGGCTGGTTTGATTTCTGCCTAGAGACAGTTTCCTGAAGCTTTCCACTGTTGCAATATGAGTGGGAAGGGCCTATTTTAGTGCTTTTCTGTGCAGATAAAAATACTGACAGAGACATCAGCTTCTTCCTGCATGATCCAGGACATCTCTGAAGGGCTCAAAAGGCTTTAAAGTCGTGTTTGAGGAGGGTAACAATCACAGTAGACTGTGGCAGTTGTTGTGACTGTGTTTAAAAAACGTTTTTGTCATTTATTATTCTGTTTTTGTTATTAAGGGGTTAATCATCCATTTGCAAGTGGGTGCAATGCTCTGCTGACTTGTTACATACACTGTAAAAATTTTGTTAGTGTAACTGCCTTTTTTCACTGTTATTTCAAATTTTGTCAATTTGTTTCTCTTAAAGGCACAGTAACATTTTTTACATTGCTTGTTAACTTGCTTTAAAGTGTTTTCCAAGCTTGCTAGTCTCATTGCTAGTCTGTACAAAACATGTCTGAAACAGAGGATACTTGTTCATTATGTTTAAAAGCCATGGTGGAGCCCTATAGGAGAATGTGTACTAAATGTATTGATTTCACCTTAAACAGTAAAGATCAGTCTTTATCTATAAAAGAATTGTCACCAGAGGGGTCTGTCGAGGGGAAGTTATGCCGACTAACTCTCCCCACGTGTCGGACCCTTCGCCTCCCGCTCAAGGGACGCACGCTAATATGGCGCCACGTACATCAGGGACGCCCATAGCGATTACTTTGCAGGACATGGCTGCAATCATGAATAATACCCTGTCAGAGGTATTATCCAGATTGCCTGAATTGAGAGGCAAGCGCGATAGCTCTGGGGTTAGACGAGATACAGAGCGCGTAGATGCTGTAAGAGCCATGTCTGATACTGCGTCACAGTATGCAGAACCTGAGGACGGAGAGCTTCAGTCTGTGGGTGACGTCTCTGATACGGGGAGACCCGATTCAGAGATTTCTAATTTTAAATTTAAGCTTGAGAACCTCTGTGTATTGCTTGGGGAGGTATTAGCTGCTCTGAATGACTGACACAATTGCAGTGCCAGAGAAATTGTGTAGGCTGGATAAATACTATGCAGTGCCGGTGAGTACTGATGTTTTTCCAATACCTAAAAGGCTTACAGAAATTATTAGTAAGGAGTGGGATAGGCCCGTGTGCCCTTTTCCCACCTCCTATATTTAGAAAAATGTTTCCAATAGATGCCACTACACGGGACTTATGGCAGACTGTCCCTAAGGTGGAGGGAGCAGTTTCTACTTTAGCAAAGCGTACCACTATCCCGGTTGAGGACAGTTGTGCTTTTTCAGATCCAATGGATAAAAAATTAGAGGGTTACCTTAAGAAAATGTTTATTCAAAAAGGTTTTATTTTACAGCCCCTTGCATGCATTGCGCCTGTCACTGCTGCGCGGCATTCTGGTTTGAAGCCCTGGAAGAGGCCATCCATACAGCTCCATTGACTGAAATTGACAAGCTTAGAACACTTAAGCTAGCTAGCTCATTTGTTTCTGATGCCATTGTTCATTTGACTAAACTAACGGCTAAGAATTCCGGATTCGCCATCCAGGCGCGTAGGGCGCTATGGCTCAAATCCTGGTCAGCTGATGTGACTTCAAAGTCTAAATTACTCAACATTCCTTTCAAGGGGCAGACCTTATTCAGCCTGGTTTGAAAGAAATTATTGCTGACATTACTGGAGGTAAGGGTCATACCCTTCCTTAGGACAGGGCCAAATCAAAGGCCAAACAGTCTAATTTTCGTGCCTTTCAAAATTCAAAGGCAGGTGCAGCATCAACTTCCTCCGTTTCAAGACAAGAGGGAACTTTTGCTCAATCTAAGCAGGCCTGGAAACCTAACCAGTCCTGGAACAAAGGCAAGCAGGCCAGAAAGCCTGCTGCTGCCTTTAAGACAGCATGAAGGAACGGCCCCCTATCCGGCGACGGATCTAGTAGGGGGCAGACTTTTTCTCTTCGCCCAAGCGTGGGCAAGAGATGTTCAGGATCCCTGGGCGTTGGAGATCATATCTCAGGGATATCTTCTGGACTTCAAAGCTTCCCCTCCACAAGGGAGATTTCATCTTTCAAGGTTATCTGCAAATCAGATAAAGAAAGAGGCATTCCTACGCTGTGTGCAAGACCTCCTAGTAATGGGAGTGATCCATCCAGTTCCGCGGACGGAACAAGGACAGGGTTTTTATTCAAATCTGTTTGTGGTTCCCAAAAAAAAGAGGGAACCTTCAGACCAATTTTGGATCTAAAGATCTTAAATTCCTCAGAGTTCCATCTTTCAAAATGGAAACTATTCGGACCATCCTACCCATGATCCAAGAGGGTCAGTACATGACCACAGTGGACTTAAAGGATGCCTACCTTCACATACCGATTCACAAAGATCATCATCGGTTCCTAAGGTTTGCCTTTCTAGACAGGCATTACCAATTTGTAGCTCTTCACTTCGGGTTGGCTACAGCCCCGAGAATCTTTACGAAGGTTCTGGGCTCACTTCTGGCGGTTCTAAGACCGCGAGGCATAGCGGTGGCTCCGTATCTAGACGACATCCTGATACAGGCGTCAAGCTTTCAAATTGCCAAGTCTCATACAGAGATAGTTCTGGCATTTCTGAGATTGCACGGGTGGAAAGTGAACGAGGAAAAGAGTTCTCTATCCCCACTCACAAGAGTCTCCTTCTTAGGGACTCTTATAGATTCTGTAGAGATGAAAATTTACCTGACGGAGTCCAGGTTATCAAAGCTTCTAAAAGCTTGCCGTATTCTTCATTCCATTCCGCGCCCTTTGGTGGCTCAGTGTATGGAGGTGATCGGCTTAATGGTAGCGGCAATGGACATAGTGCCATTTGCACGCCTACATCTCAGACCGCTGCAATTATGCATGCTAAGTCAGTGGAATGGGGATTACACAGATTTGTCCCCTCTGCTAAATCTGGATCAAGAGACCAGAGATTCTCTTCTCTGGTGGTTGTCTCTGGTCCACCTGTCCGAGGTGTCAGAGTATTATGATGAATATTACATATGTGTACATATATATATATATATATATATATATATACATACATACATACATACATACATACACACACACATGTATATTTTATACACTGTATATGTTAGATGAGACCTCAGGATTAATTGAACATGAGTTTGTTGAACACAGCTTCTAATACACGTCTATCAGGATTGACGATCAGCAGAGCCTTTTGAAGCACGACCCCTGTAGTGTAAAACACACAAACATTTCTTTTCTAAAGGAAATAGCTCAGTGACCCTATTCATTTGACTATATATGCAGATTTTTATAACTTCAGAACATTTGGTGAGGTGAGAAAAGAATGTGTTCAAGGACCTCTTTGGAATTTGACACGTGTGATACAACAGTTCTATCTCACTGAATCTCTATTTGAAGACGTACTGCAAAACCCCATCTTGGGGGAAGGTGACACAAATAAAATTAAATACATTTTGCAAGGGGAACAATGCCAGTTTTCCATGTATGTTTAGAATGATTCATGATATATATATTGAAATTAAGCACATTGTATTAAATAGATAATTGCTGCAGGGGATATTTCTATAGGAAATAAATTCAGATATTCATAGAAATGATATATATGTTTTGAAAACATAAAAGATCTTACTTAGCCTCTGTGTTTTTAAGAATATAAATAAATACTTATGGACCATAGACATATGAATGCTTGGATGATCTCTAATAATTATTTCTATTTTTATTGCAGACAACCATTGATCATGAGCATCAATCTATGCACTTAGAAAGAGACGGAATGCCTGCATGAAATGAATTAAGTCATATCATATAAACGTGCAAATAAATGTTTATAAAGTTTCACATACATCTTTTAAAATATAGTGAGATATATATTTGATGTGATATGACTATGAAATATAAATTATTTTAATATAATGCTAGATGTATTTGATGTTTCATATCAAAATGATCAGAAAATTCATTAAGATATAACTTATCCAAAACAAATATTGTGAATAGTTGTTGCAGTAAATTATGATAAAATGAATAACCATTTAATAGAAATACTGATTTAAGTTGATTCAAATGTTGCTATGTATGTTTGTAATGATGCCACCCAGTGTTGCCATGAGAGAACTACAGCCAGAAAGCTTTTTGGCTGTTGGAAATGGGATATTCAGATTATCCAATAGAGGGACAAGGTTTCGAAGGGCTACCCATATTTCACACCTATGATTAGACTAATAAGTTGTATGCAGAAGGAAAGAGACACACTGGCTGCAAAGTTTTGTAACTGACTGAAACTGTTTTGCGTGGGACACAGTCAAACTATAAAAACAAAGTGGGCCATACTCTCCTATTCCATTGCAATTACACATATTTTATATGAGGTGTGAAAAATCTTGAAGTTGGATCTCATTTTGGTAACGTATATATATATATATATATATATATATATATATATATATATATATATATATATATATATATATATATATATATATATATATATATATATATATATATATATATATATATAGATAAGAAAAGGGCTGCTAATTACCTGTGATATTTTAAAGTCACTGCAGTTTAAAGATACAGTTTTCTGGGTTTTGTAAGATAAGTCATATGCATAGCCTTTACAGTTAATAGATTTAAAGAGCAGATTATACTTTTAAATCTGTATCTGATTTGCTAGGTAAATCATCTGTGCAAGTTCTGATATTGTAAGTTAATTCTGTATTAGGATAAATTGCAGTTAAATAGCAGAATATATATATATATAATATTATCCTATTGTTGAAAGAGCACAGTTTAGAATTGTATTGCTTGGATGTTAAAGGTTTTTAGTCCCATTGTGTTAAATAAATAAGGCTGAATTGTGAAGGTATATTTTTCTGGGTTTTGTAAGAAGGATAGCATATTTTAAGAGTTGGGTTTAACGCATATAAATTTTGTGTCATATTCTAATATTGCAAATATATTTCAAAAATGTTCATGGATATTAACTAAATAAAAGAGTTCAGGTATTTATATTAATTGTATGGTCTAGTAGATGCATGGTTGATTAGGGTTTCAATTTTAAAGGAAAATTATTTTAAGATTGTGTTTATAACCCTGCCATAAACTTATATATTATTTGGATAGCACTACTAAGATTTTCATAAATATACTGACAGAGGGTATGACCTTTCGCAGGCCAGATTGGACAATTGTAATAACAGATGCCAGCCTTCTAGGTTGGGGTGCAGTCTGGAACTCCCTGAAGGCACAGGGATCGTGGACTCAGGAGGAGAAACTCCTTCCGATAAATATTCTGGAGTTAAGAGCAATATTCAATGCTCTTCTGGCTTGGCCTCAGTTAGAAACACTGAGGTTCATCAGATTTCAGTCGGACAATAACACGACTGTGGCTTACATCAACCATCAAGGGGGAACCAGAGTTCCCTAGCGATGTTAGAAGTCTCAAAAATAATTCGCTGGGCAGAGATTCACTCTTGCCACCTGTCAGCAATCCATATCCCAGGCGTAGAGAACTGGGAGGCGGATTTTCTAAGTCGTCAGACTTTTCACCCGGGGGAGTGGGAACTCTATCCGGAGGGGTTTGCTCAATTGATTCATCGTTGGGGCAAACCAGAGTTGGATCTCATGGCGTCGCTGATAGATGCTCTAGCAGCGCCTTGGTTCTTCAACCTGGCTTATGTGTTTCCACCGTTTCCTCTGCTCCCTCGACTGATTGCCAAAATCAAACAGGAGAGAGCATCAGTGATTCTAATAGCGCCTGCGTGGCCACGCAGGACCTGGTATGCAGACCTAGTGGACATGTCATCCTTTCCACCATGGACTCTGCCTGTAAGTCAGGACCTTCTAATACAAGGTCCTTTCAATCATCCAAATCTAATTTCTCTGAGACTGACTGCATGGAGATTGAACGCTTGATTCTATCAAAACGTGGCTTCTCCAAGTCAGTCATTGATACCTTAATACAGGCACGAAAGCCTGTTACCAGGAAAATCTATCACAAGATATGGCGTACATATCTTTACTGGTGTGAATCCAAGAATTACTCATGGAGTAAGGTTAGGATTCCTAAGATATTGTCCTTTCTCCAAGAGGGTTTGGACAAAGGATTATCAGCTAGTTCCTTAAAGGGACAGATTTCTGCTCTGTCTATTCTTTTGCACAAGCGTCTGGCAGAGGTTCCAGACGTTCAGGCATTTTGTCAGGCTTTGGTTAGAATTAAGCCTGTGTTTAAACCTGTTGCTCCCCCATGGAGCTTAAACTTGGTTCTTAAAGTTCTTCAAGGAGTTCCGTTTGAACCCCTTCATTCCATTGATATTAAGCTTTTATTTTGGAAAGTTCTGTTTTTGATGGCTATTTCCTCGGCTCGGAGAGTCTCTGAGCTATCTGCCTTACAATGTGATTCTCCTTATCTGATTTTTCATGCTGATAAGGTAGTTCTGCATACCAAACCTGGGTTTTTACATAAGGTGGTTTCTAACAAGAATATCAATCAAGAGATTGTTGTTCCATCATTGTGTCCTAATCCTTCTTCAAAGAAGGAACGTCTTTTACATAATCTGGACATAGTCCATGCCTTGAAGTTTTACTTACAAGCTACTAAAGATTTTCGTCAAACATCTTCCCTGTTTGTCGTTTATTCTGGACAGAGGAGAGGTCAAAAAGCTTCGGCAACCTGTCTTTTCCTTTTGGCTTCGGAGTATTATACGCCTAGCCTATGAGACTGCTGGACAGCAGCCCTCTGAAAGAATTACAGCCCATTCTACTAGAGCTGTGGCTTCCACCTGGGCCTTTAAAAGTGAGGCCTCTGTTGAACAGATTTGCAAGGCCACGACTTGGTCTTCGCTTCACACTTTTTCAAAATTTTACAAATTTTAAACTTTTGCTTCTTCGGAGGCTGTTTTTGGGAGAAAGGTTCTTCAGGCAGTGGTTCCTTCCGCTTAATCCCTGCCTTGTCCCTCCCATCATCCGTGTACTTTAGCTTTGGTATTGGTATCCCATAAGTAATGGATGATCCGTGGACTGGATACACTTAACAAGAGAAAACATAATTTATGCTTACCTGATAAATTTATTTCTCTTGTAGTGTATCCAGTCCACGGCCCGCCCTGTCATTCTAAGGCAGGTCTAAATTTTAATTAAACTACAGTCACCACTGCACCCTATGGTTTCTCCTTTCTCTGTTTGTTTCGGTCGAATGACTGGATATGGCAGTTAGGGGAGAGCTATATAGCATCTGCTGTGGGTGATCCTCTTGCAACTTCCTGTTGGGAAGGAGAATATCCCACAAGGAATGGATGAACTGTGGACTGGATACACTACAAGAGAAATAAATTTATCAGGTAAGCATAAATTATGTTTTTTCCACTCCCCCTGTACCATGTGACATCCATCAGCCAATCACAAATGCATACACGTACCATGTGACAGCCATCCACAAATGGATACACACTTATTCTTGCACATGCTCAGTAGGAGCTGGTGACTCAAAAAGTTTAACTATAAAAATACTGTGCACATTTTGTTAATGGAAGTAAATTGTAAAGTTGTTTAAAATGGCATGCTCTATCTGAAAAATGAAAGTTTAATTTTGATTGAGTGTCCCTTTAAGTGTACTGTAATTTTTTTATTTTTTTTATTTTAGATGTAGACAAACCTATACAAATAGCTGATCAGTAACATTCCCTGTATTTGCACAGTTCTGTTAAAAAATATTTAAACTACACAAATAAAAAGCGTCAACAGCCAAGGCTCATGGGATTACTCAAAATTAAATATGGTTGTTTGTTTACTCACATCATTATAATATGAAAAGACTGCTGGGCAGCAGTTAGAGAAAGCAAGGATTTTACTACTTATAAAACCTGCCTTTTAATAACCAGGGTTTAAAAGACGTGTTGTCACACTCATGTGGCTTGCGTCAGTACAGCAGGAGTATGCACTGTGTGACTTAAAGGATCTAATTTAACCTTTTTTTTGAGCACATGTTCTCAAAGGAGAATGGGAACAGAGTGGGATAATTTTACAGTCAAACCTGCCCAACTTTAGGTGCACTTTTGAATGATAAATAGGAGCATTATTTCTCATGCGCATTTTAAAGGGCAAATATAGGAGAATATAAATTGTAAATGAGCCCCAACAACTGTGCGTCAGGAGCTTCATGAAACGGGTTTCCATTGCCAAGCAGCTGTACTCAGGCATCTCACCAACATACGCAATACCAATAGTCTTGTCTGGAGTGGTTTAAAGCACACCGCCAACTGGACTCTTGGCTGTAATTCATGGGACTGAGCTTTTTAGAGGCAATGAGCCACTGTTGTGATTTATAATTTTATATAAACAAAACTTGGGAGCTGTCCTTAAATGCCTGAGTATATTTTCTCATTGGGATGAAAAAATATGTTTATCTTGTTATTGTTATAATCAATTGAAACAGCTTTAACAAGTTTAAATATATGCCTGAATTTGTTTAAATTTACTGTAACTTTTAATGGAAACCTCTCAAACTGTTTCAACAAAAGTATTGAAACGGCCAGTGCAACTTCAAAACCCTTAATATATGTTGTACTAACCATCATTGTGGTGTGGTTTATATTCCATGTAAATGAAGTCAGAGTTCTGTTAATAGGATCCACAATAGAATCTTCTAAGATATAAACAGCATGGGCCACATTAGCAGGAAAAAAGCGTTCTGCCCACCGTGGGAGCCGATTTGTCTTGGTCAAAAGTTTCCTGGTTAACAGTTTATGGTCAGAGGTCACCTCACGGTACAGAATGTCTTCAGACAAAACATGTTTGCTGCATTCAGAAAGAGAAAAATAGAGTATAGTATAGTTACTGCCTATTTATTGAACCACATAATAGACAGAAGAGGGAAACACCACACCAACACGACATGTATTCTTTATGTTATACCTTCCCATAAGGTTACATTATTACTTTATGTTGGAAATAGAGAGCATTGTAAAACTGACTGCTTGTTCTGTGCACATAAAATGAATTATGGTGCAGTCCATATTGTTAAGACATTATACTATGCAAAATAGCATGCAAGCTTTCTTCTAAATACTTACCCAACAAAATGATTTAAAGGACACTTGAACCCTTTTTTTCTTTTCGTGATTCAGATAGAGCAACTTTTCTAATTTACTCGTTCTCTTGCTATCTTATTTGAAAAAGAAGGCATCTAAGCTAAGGAGCCAGACAAGTTTTTGGTTCAGACACTGGACATGCACTTGTTTATTGGTGGGTGAATTTATCCACCAAACAACAAGACAACCCAGACTGTTTACCAAAAATGGGCAGGCATCTAAACTTTACATTCTTGCTTTTCAAATAAAGATACCAAGTGAATGAAAAAAAAAATTGATCATATGAGCAAATTAGAAAATTGTTTAATATTGCATGCTCTATCTGAATCACAAAAGAAAAAAATTTGGTTCAGTGTCTCTAAGAAAGGAATTATTCATTTATTAGTTATTACAAAATAAAAATGAACCTCTCTAGCCACATCGTCACTGTGCACAAAACCTACTCCTGATGTGGAGTAAACTGTAAACATGCACAGACTCGGTGGCTCGATGTGTCTATGGGCCTGAAGATCTAAAGCTCTCTGCTCTGGCAAAATGATCTAATAAGTCTTGTCAAAATGGTGAGACTCTTTTAAAGAATTTAAAAACTGCAAACTTTAGCTTGAGAGTGGTTTATATAGCTATATCAGGGTCCTAGATATGAAGTACAGGCACCTACATTAAAGTTGAATGCTCAAAAAAAAAAAAAATCCCCTTGACTTTGCTCCGATGGCGGCGATGTTTTTAAATCTATCAAGCCCCTAAGAGAGCACAACCTGTTAACGCCAATTACATGTTAAAGTGAATGTAAACTTTCACGAATGAGTGCAGGTTTATTAAAATACTATTAAAAACAGGGGCACTTTATTTCATAGAAGGTTTACATTTCACCGGTTTTGTTAAAAAAAACAAACAAACAAACACAAACAAAAACAAACAAAAACAAAAAAAAACAAAAAAAAAAAAAACTTACCTTTTCTTCTTGCAAGCCAGAGCAGCAATTCCCCCGCCTGCCGCTCGTCTCTTCTTACGTCAGCAATTGACAAATACGGTTTCCACAATCACGGTTTCCCGCCCAGAGCAAACATTGCCTAAGGCCACGCTGTGATTGGAGGATGCCGGATTCTTAATTTCTGACATATGAAGAGACGCGCAGGCCGGGGGGGAATTGCTGCTCCGCTTGCAAGAAGAAAAGGTAAGTATTTTACAAAACCGGTGAAATGTAAACTTTCATTAATAAAAGCGCCCCTGTTTTTTATAGTACTTTAAATGAAATCACCAGTACAGTATCGGGAGTATGTTGTGTGCAGAGTGGGGATATGGAGTAACTTTAAAAATAAATTTTGCTTAAAATAAGATAATACATAGAAAGATGTTAAATTCCTTCATTCATGTTGATACTCACTACATCAATAGTGGAACATAAACACTTCAGTTTTTCAAGTTTAAAATGATATGGGGGGGGGGGGGGGGATCATATAAATGTTAAAAGGTATAGGAAAGTCAAAACTAAACTTGCACGATTCAAGATAGAGTAATCATTTTAAGACAATCAAATTCAAGTACTTTGTTATGTTGGTATTCTTGCTGAAAAAATTATATGTACATCTCAGCAGCAATGCACTAGCTGTAGGCTAAATGGATATCGGTGGCTACGCACATTTGTCTCACCAAATCTGTTCAGCTGGCTCCCATTAGTGCATTGCTGCTCTGGAGCTGACTTTACTATGTGTTTAACCCCCTAATGACCGGACCATTTTCAATTTCCTTACCCTTAATGACAATGGGCTATTTTTACATTTCTGCAGTGTTGTGTTTAGCTGTTATTTTCCTCTTACTCATTTACTTTACCCACCAATATTATATACCGTTTTTCTCGCCATTAAATTGACTTTCTAAAGATACGCATTATTTTCATCATATCTTATAAATTTACTATAAAAAAAATATAAAATATGAGGAAAAAATTGAAAAAAAACAAAACACTTTTCTAACTTTTACCCCAAAAGCTGTTACACATCTACAACCACCAAAAAACACCCATGCTTAATAGTTTCTAAATTTTGTCCCGAGTTAGAAATACCCAATGTTTACATGTTCTTTGCAAGTTATAGGGCCATAAATACAAGTAGCCACTTTGCTATTTCCAAACCACTTTTTTTCAAAATTAGCGCTAGTTACATTAGAACACTGATATCTTTCAGGAATCCCTGATATCCCTTGACATGTATATATTTATATTTAGAAGAACATCCCAAAGCATTTATCTAGGCCCCATTTTGGTATATTTCATGCCACCATTTCACCGCCAAATACGATCAAATAAAAAAAACTGTTGACTTTATTCACAATTTTTTTTCACAAACTTTAGGTTTCTCGCTGAATTTATTTACAAACAGCTTGTGCAATTATGGCATAAATGGTTGTAAATACTTCTCTGGGATCCCCTTTGTTCAGAAATAGCAGACCTATATGGAATTTGGTGTTGCTTTTTGTAATTAGAAGGCTGCTAAATGCCGCTGCACACCACACGTGTATTATGCCAGCAGTGAAGGGGTTAATTAGGGAGCTTTTAGGTTTAATTTTAGCTTTAGTGTAGTAGACAACCCAAATTATTGATCTAGGCCCATTTTGGTATATTTCCATGCCACCATTTAACCGCCAAATACGATCAATAAAAAAAAAAAAAAAAACTTTAATTTTTCACAATTTTAGGTTTCTCACTGAAATTATTTACAAACAGCTTGTGCAATTATGGCACAAATGGTTGTAAATGCTTCTCTGGGATCCCCTTTGTTCAGAAATAGCAGACAATGGCTTTGGTGTTGCTTTTTGGTAATAATAAGGCCGTTAAATACTGCTGCGCACCACACTTGTAATATGCCCAGCAGTTAAGGGGTTAATTAGGTAGCTTGTGGGGTTAATCTTTAAGCTTTAGTGTAGAGATCAGCCTCCACCTGACACATCCCACCCCCTGATCCCCCCCTCTGACCCCCCTCAAACAGCTCTCTTCCCTCCCCACCTCACAATTGTCACCGCCATCTTAAGTACTGCGCAGAAAGTCTGCCAGTACTGAAATAAAAAAAATAATATTTTTTTTAATTTTTTTTGTCATACAGTCTGCAGTGATGGATCCCCCCTTACCCCACAATATCCCTGATCCCCCCCCATACATCTTTCTAAGCCCTCCCCCCCTCTATTTTCCGCCCATCTTGGGTACTGGCAGCTGTCCTGCCAGTACCCAATTTGCTCCCCAAAATAGTTTCTGTTTACTTTTTTATTATAAAATATTTGTTTTCTGTAGTGTAGCTGGCCCCCTAAATAATATACATCCCTCCCCCTCCCAGATCCCTTACTAAAAAACAGAGATGCCCCTGCATCTACATCGGATCTTGTTTTTTTTACAGGTTGCCGGTATAATTTTGCGTGTGCGCGCAACGGCCACCCGCCCCCCCCCCCCCTGCTGCAACAGCCGCACCGGGTAACAGAAGCAGGGTATTATCCAATCGGTTGGGAATCAATGCCTAGGGGTATAACTATTGAAAGCAGCTCCCACCCCCACCAACTAAGTTATGCACATAAATACGCGATGAAGATGGGGCCACAGAGTGGCCCTTTCTGCATCGGTATGTGAAATGGGGGATTGTAGTGATGCCTCAATATTGAGGCATCACTACAATCCCTTGTAAGCAGCTGGAAGTGATCATGATCGCTTCCAGCACTTCAGACAAACAGAGGACGTACCAGGTACGTCAACTGTCATTAAGGGAAGTTTTTTCTATGACGTACCTGGTACGTCCTGTCATTAAGGGGTTATCCATTTGCAAGGTTAAACACAATTATATAAGTAATAGGAGTAGATCACACTGATAAATAATGCATACAATCCCTTGCTAAAAAAAACAAACACTAAGCTCAGTGTCAGCCCTTAGTGATTTACTTTACCAGGAGCAAAGGTCATGAAAAGCAGAAATCTTCTGACACAAACTTGTATATGCAGGTAAGAGCTTCCTCCTCCCTCCTCCCGGAGTATGTCAGTAATTGACAATGATAACAGTGACTAAAGCCGGCAAACCCGCTCTGCTTAGAGCATAAAACTTGTGGGGAGTTTGGGAAAAAAAAGAAAAAAAAACTGGGGGGGGGGTGGGCGCGAGAAGTTAAAAACAGAAGTACAGTACTTAGCATTTTATTTAAATCCTGCTGCATAATGTCTATTATATACTTAGACTGGGAAATCTATTTACACATGACTGAGCTCACCACGCTACAGGCAATGTTATTCCTCCTAAGTAACAACCAATATGCTCTGTGACGTGACTGCATCATGACCCATGTGACTACTGTGCCCCTGTAATGCATGCTACAATATGGCAGCTTACATAGGAATCAAGCACTGGCTCAACACTATTTCAAAACAATCGCTTTCAAAAGTTTGGGGGTAAGAGGAACAGATAAAATAAATAGCAATAATTATTTTATTTTTATTAATGAGACCTACACCCACAACCAAAAAAAAAAAAAAAAAAAATGATTTATTTATATATATATATATAATATTATATTATATATATATATATATATATATATATATATATATATATATAAATAAAAAAAAAATCTATATCCATATACACACATCTATCTATAAAAAACATTTCTGGGTGATACAATGCAGCACAAGTTAGAAAAAGTAAAAAAACATCACAATACAGTGCTTTTTACACAGAAGTGAAGTAATGGAAATAAAAAAAGTGAATATTGAATCAATATTACTATACAAACCCAAACCAATTGGCAAACATTGATGAAAATAACACAGTCCTTAGCAGTCTTATAGGGAAGTGCTCCAAGTGAAGATTCCTCAAAAGAGAAAAGAAAGCAGGACCATAGTGTGAACTGTTAAAACGTATTTGATTTAATACACGTGTGTCAACATACTCACATATTAAAGAGCCTCAACAGCTCTGGGTATTGCGCTTTAAATAAAGAACTGCTCACGGATACTGGATGTGGCAGCATACAAAGTATCAGGCTTTGCAATTACTTACGGTAAACAGCACAGTTCAGCAGCACACAATCAGTGTGTTATACTTCGTAGTTATACAAACAGTTTGTTTGTGAATATATTGACACACCTGTATTGAATCAAGCAAGTTTTAAACAGTTTCACCCTATGGTCCTGCTTTCTGTTCTCTTTTGAGGAATCTTTACTGGAGCACTTCCCATACAAGACTGGGTAATGACTGCATTATTTTCATCAGTTAAGTCTTGCACTTTTCACCTTTTTTATTTTTAATACAAGTTAGAAAAATAGTTTAGATACAGACAGAAAAACTGAACTAGATGGATACCAGTTTTTTTTTAAATTACAAGAAGCTTAAATAGCTCACCTGTATGGATTTGGATAACGCTGCAAAAAGCAGCAGAGACTTGGTCCCAAGAGTTCTTCAGTACACTTACTCAAGGAAATACTTCACCATTGTTCCCAGTCAATAGAGGAATCACTAAGTCAAACCGTATGGTTGGAGGAAACCATTAGCAAATGGCAGTGAAGGGACGTACAGGTAATCATCTGGCCCAGCTCGATGCCGGAGTGTATCAGCCCACCAATGTGGGGGTGGGGTGGTCTAAATATGAAAACATAAATTATTATTATGGTCAGTTATTTGTAGAGCGCCAAATAAGTGCACTCTTTAAAATTACGATCATATATTATTGAGAAACAAAAAAAAAACTACAAACAAAAAACAATGTGATTATATAAATTTGTCAGGGAAAGAAATAAAAAAAGTAGATTGCAGGTTCACAGAAAATTAAGATATTTAAAGTGCATGTGTGCATTAATCCTAAATATTTTTAACCATAAATTTCATAATAAATGGATTGTGTTATTTTCTTCTATAAACCAAAACATGTTTTTGCTTCCTACATTTGTATTAAATCACATGTTTATGCTTCCTATATTTTAGCAAATATTTTTGAATCTCCAAATAGCAAACTTTTGACACGTCATTATCACAGAAACTTTGCTTCAACTGAGGCTATGCGAAACGGTGCTCCTGACAAAATGCAGAAAGACTTTTGGCAGAAGGACATTTTGGCAGACGGACATTTGGCCGACAGACATTTGGCTGACAGACAGAAAGCTAAAGAATGTTCGATTTCGGCCGAGGGCAGATGCGTTACCAGAGTGCTCTGTTCTAATCACAGCCCTCGGGCGCCGCAACTGCCTCTGGGAACCTTACCATGGGTCCTAGGCGCACGTTTTGTAATTCTCTGTCTGGGAAAACTATCTATCTATCAAATCTATCTATTTATCTATCAAATCTATCTATCTATCGTAATCTATCAAATGTATCTATTGCATCTATTGATCTATCTATCTAATCTATGTATCTATCTATCTATCAAAATCTATCTATCTTGTGCCGGACTGTTATCTGACAGCCACTTGTGTTTCGGCCAAATGTCCGTCGGCCCAAATGTCCGTTCGGCCAAAAGTCCGGCCACGATGCGAAACAGAGGCTAGTAAGAAAAAGATATAAATGAGTTACTAGAATGTTCAAAACATGGATGGTGAGGTTTATAACAGTAATATGTATGTACTTGACCAACAATTCTCGTGGGATTTGGAAAGCTTACAATGTTAAAATTACAGGAAAAGGACAAAATAAATATCTAAAAATGTCTAGTAAAAGTTTTTTTTTTTTTTTTTACGACATAGCATAAACATTTTCTCAATCTCACTGAATTTCAATTTACTATATGGCTGATAAAGGCAGAGGCGTTATTAGCTGTTAAGAAGTGAGATTTTGATCATTTATATAGAGCCAACATAATAAGGCCTGTGTTTACTATATATATATATATATATATATATATATATATATATATATATATATTATATATATATATAATATACTACTGAAAACCAAGTTCTTGTTAAAGGACCACAAAAAAAAAAGAAGTAGAAAACAATCAACAAATGTACGAGATAAAAAGATGATATAAAGGGGGGGGGGGGGCGGAGCTAGCCAGCCTAGGAGATGGCTGCTTTCATGTAGAGCTCCTGAGCCCCATCTGAGTGAAAATGTATTAGGCTAGTGCCAACATAAACTTAAAGCATATAGAAGCAGCAGGGATGTAAGGGGACATATCGATCCCTGTTCGAGAGAATTTTGCCTTTTTCCTAAGCCGCAATACCCGCTACATTGGACGAGCTGCGCACCTGCATGGGCCATACCCGCCATCATTTCTAAAGAAGCTTGGGGCTATCACTGCACTCAAAAAGACTCACACTTTTGAGGATTGCTACCCACGGACCTGCCGCAGCCAGTATCGCTCCCCGACTAGAGGATCGCATTGCGAATCACTACCAATATCTTGAGGACTGGTCCCGTGGCAGGCCGCAGCCTCAGCTAAAGTCTTCATACGTAGCATCCTCACAGAGTAGGGAATCTGTGCAAACAGGCTGTGGGGAATTCCGGTAAAGAGACTCATATGTAAAAAGAATGACCGCTTGAACCACCATTATATTTGACCTAAATATATAATACATATATAAAGCTGCCATAATTTCCACAAAACTGTAACGGTTTTTCCGGGGGATAAATTGATAGAAAAAGACTCGAGGGGTTAATCTCACATACAGCTGAGGTCACATGGTCTGACACTCAGTAAGTACTTAAAGATACCTTTATTCAGCAAATAAATAAGCCCCCTTTCACGAAATAAGGTGTAAAACGAAGCACCCATACAATCACCAGCAAGAAACACCTTTTTTCAACTTTCACAGAACACCTACTTTTGTACCCTCTACACTGAATCTCAGTCACTGGAAGTACTCTACTTTTTTCGACTCGCAGCTGCATTTTGAAGCACACAATGTCTACCCAAAAAGGCTGCAAACCAAATAAAGGCAATAAGCAACTTAAAACAACTTCTCACACTGTTAATAACTTCTTCAAGACCTTAGAAACTAAAGCTACTAACTCTGCAGATGCTGACCTCCCTGATCAAGCCTCAGGGCAAAGCTTCTCTGAATCTGAATGCGACCCTTCACCTGATAATATTACAATACCCCACAGCTCTTTTTAACTCCCTACCCTCAAAAAAAGATTTCTCCTCACTAATCACTCAGGTTAAACAGTGCATTAAGGAAGAAATATCTGATCTTAAAAAAAGACATATCTGAGATAGGCCACAGAGTTGAAACCTCTGGAAAAATAATCAAGAAGCACACACAGAAGCTATCTCTGATTTACATAACATCATTCATCAGCAAGGCACGAGTATATCAGGCTTGAAGATAAGCTTGACGATGCTGAAAATCGCAGCAGACGTCACAATAACAGGCTCAGGGGAATTCCTGAAGCTGTCACAAAAGCAGATTTAGACCAGAGTACCTGCAAGATTTTTTCAATGCCTAAAGAAAGGAGAGGAGCCAACAAAAATTGACATTGATAGAGCTCACAGGGCTTTACGCCTAAACCTCAGACCGGCAACCACCAAGGGATGTAAATAATCCGGATCACAAATTTCCAAGTGAAAGAGGAATTAATGAAACTGGCCAAGAGGAACAGCCCATTAGGCATGAGACTGCTGACATTCAAGTATTCGCAGACCTCTCCCAAAGGACACTCTCCAAACGAAGAGAACTTAAACCACTCACATTGCTGCTGAGGAAATTGAACCAACCCTATAGGTGGGGTTTCCCCTTCCATCTGGTAATATTATGTAAAGGCAGAAGATTCTCTTGTTCCTCCACCAAGGACATACCGTCTATCTGCAAGGAACTAGACATTCCTCCCCCTCGGTTAGAGGTCCCCCGTTTCAACAGGAAACACCACAAATTGCAAATGGATCTCCTCCACTCCCGCAAAGAAGGGAGTGGATCCAAGCCTGTCAACGGAAGACTCCAGGACCTATGCTGCTAGACAATCTTCATTGGGAGAGAAAAGGTTGATAATAACGTATGTATATAGCTTCAATTCTCCTTTTCATGATATTCTATGTTTTGAATGGTTCTTTGTGCAATAAGACCACTTACCATAGCCCACTTGCAAAACAAGGGCGTCCATGAATACTGCAATACAACAGCTGATAAATAGACTGCGGGGACTATTCCCTCATCTCAAGGTAATACCCACCTCGCTCCCTTTGCAGCCCTCATTAAGAGGTCCTGCTTGTTAACTCATGGTTAATTGTAAAAGTTGTACAATTATGTATTCTTGTTTTCACTCAGTTGGGAGATTTTTCTCTGTAAGTTAAGATAGAAGTTAAAAATGTACTGTTTGTATTTTTCTTTCTTTTCCTTTTTCTTGTAAACTCTTTCTCCTCGTACTTAATGTGTGCTGTACTTGCTCCTGCAATACCTAAACTGTCTCTTGCTATGAAAGGGTCTCATAATTCTTCTCACCCCCCATGTTACACTAATGAATAAACACAAGTCACAAGACCTAGTTATTATCACACAAAACGCGAAGGGCCTAAACTGTCCCCAACAAAAGAAGAATGGCATAAAAGACCTACACAGCAAGGGAGGTCACATTTTACTACTCCAAGAAACCCACTTTAAATCAAAAAATATCCCTAAATACTTTTCCCCGCACTACCCTCAACACTTCCATAGCACCAACCCGAATAAAAAAGTTATTGGCGTTAGCATTTTAATCCATAAATCCATCCCCCTTTACCAAGACGCATATCGTTCAGATAAAGAGGGACGATACATCTGTTTGAGGGGGCTGTTGTATGGGAAAGCCAGTGACACTGGTGAATGTTTATGCCCCTAACTCTCACCAAGACAAATTCATATCCACAATTACAGACGTGATATATAAAGAAAGCAAAGGTTCCCTGATAGTTTCGGGAGATTTAATTTTCCGTTTAGACCCTACAGTAGACTGCTCAAACCCAAGTACTAGAACTAAAACGCCAAACTTGATTAATATCTGGAGGAAAGTTTAAGGCTTTAGGATTACATGATGTCTGGAGATACTTCCATCCCCAGAAATCAGATTTCACCTTTTTCTCCCACCCCAATCGAAATAACTCTAGACTAGATTACATTCTAGTAGACCACCTGATTTTTATCTCACACCAAACATTCAACATACATCCTGGTCAGACCACTCTCTAGTGTCCTGCACAATACAATGGCCCTCTGCTCCACTTCGAGCTTTTCAGTGGAGGTTAGATGATTCTATCCTACTTGACCCCCGAGCAGAAAAAACTCTTCTCGAAACATATAAAATCTTATTTTCTATTAAATAATACCCCGGACGTAGACATCGCTACCCTTTTGGAAGCTCATAAGTGTACTATAGAGGGGGGGGAATTTTATCAAAACTAAAAGCACAAATAAAGAGAAAGAGTAGAGAAGAGGTGGAACTCTTATCTAGGGACATTGCTAGACTAGACTATGCACATAAGGTCAATCCCTCTGATGACTTGATCCTGCAACAACTTAAAATAAAAGAGAAAGTCTAAATTCAATCTGCAGATTAACTCACAGAAACAGCTTTTATTTCTTCAACAAAAATTCTATACAGAGGGAAATAAACCCGGTAGGCTCCTGGCCAGAGCTCTTAAAAAACAACAGCAAAACACATATATCCACTCTATTACAACACCTCAAGGCAAACAGATAGAAGATACCAACACCATAGCTGATGAATTTAAACATTCTATCACAAACTTTATAATCTTTTCCCTAACAGACGGCCCCACTCCTCATTCACGCCTATGTTGTAAATATTTAAATAACATACCAATCCCACAAATAACTCCTGACCAGTACTATACCTCCTTGACCAACCTATCCGCCTCAACAGAAGTACAGGACGCGATAAAACAACTTAAACAGAACAAAGCCCCCAGGCCCAGATGGTTTCACAGGGTTATATTATAAAACATTTGCAAAGCACCTAATCCCACATTTAACGGACTATTTAATTCGATCACAGAATCCCACCCCTTTTCCCGACAATATGCTACAAGCTAATATCTCGGTCATAGCTAAACCTGGCAAACCCCCAACTTCCCCGGCAAACTTCAGACCGATTTCTCTGCTTAACGTCAACCTTAAACTCTATGCCAAAATTCTTGCCCACTCGCCTGAACCAGATCTTTACCGTCAATAATCCACCAAGACCAGGTTGGGTTTGTACCCAATAGAGAAGCGAAAGATAATACGGTTAAAATCCTCAATCTTTTAGATTATATAACACAAAACAGAATCCCGACCTGTATTCTTATCGACTGACGCTGAAAAAGCATTTGACCGACTGGACATATTTACAGGAGACCTTGAGACGGTTCCATTTCCCAGACTCTTTTATTAAAAAATACTAGCGTTATATACCAATCCCACGGCACAGATAAAAATAAATGGCACGCTCTCTGACTCATTTAAAATAGAAACTGTTCTAGACAGGGCTGCCCCTTGTCCCCCCCCCCCCTTTTCATCCTCTCACTAGAGCCTTTGGCCATCAAAATAAGGTTAAATAGGGACATCCACGGAATAGACAGACAACCAAACACACAAATTGCTATTTTTGCAGATGACCTACTATTCACGCTCACGAACCCCCTCTCCTCCCTCCAATTAACCATTTCTGAACTGGAAGCGCTTTGGACTTGTTTCGAATTACCTAGTAAACATGACCAAATCTGAATATCTACCTATAAACCTCCGGGACATTCCTTAGAAACCCTAACCTCATCCTGCCCCCTCAAACAACAGACAAAATATTTAAAATACCTAGGCATTCGCCTTACACCAAATAAAAAACGATTTGCGTCTCTATAATTATGGCAACCTAATTACAGAATTTAAAACACTCACGTCCACCTGGCTCCCCAAGAATATCTCTTGGGCTAGGCAGAATTAATGAAGCTAAAATGACTTTACTCCCTAAAGTCCTGTACATTCTTCAGACAGTACCCATTCCAGGTATTCGATCAGACCTTGATAACATACAGAAATCATTAACGACTATATTTGGAGGCGAAGGCCTCCGCGAATCAACAAAAATACATTATTTAAACCCCCCATTGAGTGGGGACTAGGTGTCCCTCATTTGCAGTCATATAAACTAGCAGTATCTCTACAGAGAATTTCTGATTGGTGCAAATCAGAAGACCCCAACGTTAAAGATGGCTACAAATTGAAAATGCACTAACACCCTCACACAACTTAAATAGAATATGCTGGAACCCGGCGTATACTAACAAATACTCTATCTCGCCTTCCTCAATCACCAATGAAACCTGGTCTGACTGGAGGAAGATATGAAATCCCCAAACAAGATTTCGTCCTGGTACTCCCCACTCACAAACTCTTAGATAATCCTGAGTTTCATCCAGGCATGAACGAAACCTCTCCACACCTCCCACATCCCATTCAACATCTCCCATTATACACTCTGACAGACAACACACACGTTGTTAAGACTAAGCTCCAGCTGGATTCTTTGGATCACCCCTTTCTGACATCCTGGTTAAGGGTACATCAATTGCGACATTACATATTTAACACATAGATGTAAGGAAAACCTAACACGCAAATAACCCCCTTTGAACAAATCTGTATCTCCAGGGAAAACATCACTGGAAAGATCTCTAAACTACATAAACTCATCCTCTCAAATACCTTGCCCCTCCTCCCATCATATACATATAAATGGGACAGAGAACTTGGCACAAAACACAAACTCAAAAACCTGGCTTCATAGGTTTGAAAACCTTTGTCATTCTGCACACTCCATACATGCAAAAGAGACCAATATTAAAATCATGATGAGGTGGTACCTCACCCCGGCACGAATCAAATATATCTTTAAAAAATCATCTGGATCTTGCTGGAGAGGATGCCCTCAAGAGGGCCACTTATCCCACATTTGGTGGAATGTGCCGCATATAAAATCATATTGGTCTGAAATCTTTAACAACATCAATATAGTACTGAATACGCAATTGTCCCTTAGTCCAGATCTTATTTTACTCTGTCACCCCACCTAATATCAAATGCAAAATAAGACGCCCGCCTATATCAAATAATGCTTAGAGCAGCAAATCAACTGATCCCAAAAAAAGTGGAAATCTACTCAGATACCAGTCTGCAAGATTGGAAAACACTAGTACATAGGAACTTAACACTAGAAAGGTTTGCACTATCTTAGGCTAGGGCAAATCCCTTTTTATCACGATATGCAATTTTTATGGGAGTCCTCATTTGCTAAAGCTCCTATTACGTACTAAATGAGTAACTATACAAAGTCCCTCTTACTGACTTGTTTACCCGATACACCCACGGTCATCCCTAATTAGATAACACAAAGAGACCTTACCAACAATACGTATGAGCACCTACACGAAATAAACTGACTTGGAGTGAGTGCGGCACCTATTACATCTTATACTATTCTATCTACTTCCTTCCTTTGTTTCTATGTACTATCCCTTTAGTACTTTCTAGTATAATGCTAGACATATAATCTCTGTATTGCTACAAAATTGATGTCACTATTGGACTCTTCAGTTAACTTAACCCATCTGCCCACTTTGGATACAAACGGGGTTTGCTCTCCTACAACTATTTTTGAAATCTCTGTCTATCATAAAACCCCAGAGGCCTCAGCACAAGATGAAGAAGAAGAAACTAATGAAAGACATTTGTGTATCATCTTTTAGAATTATGCCTCCATAATGTGACATTGTTAATTTTGTAATGTTCCTAAACGACAGAGATGTGTCTATTAAGATTTTTTTCTTTTTGCTGTATTTTGTTTAACTGAAAAAAAGATAACATATCAAAAAAAAAAAAAAAAAAAAAAAAAATAGATGATATAAAAGCAAGTGGTTTGAATTTCGAATGAGCGGTAGATTTTTTTCTGACAATTGGTTAAATGGACAGAAAACCCAAATTTCTTCTTTCATGATTCAGATAGAGCATGCAATTTTGATCAACTTTGTAATTTAAATTTTACTCTTACATTACTGTTTTTTCAAATAAAGATAGCAAGAGAACGAAGAAAAATTGAGGATAGAAGTAAAATTAGAAAGTTGATTAAATAGCATGCTCTGTCTGAAGAATCATGAAAAAAAATGGTGTGTGTCCCTTTAAAAGTTCCTTCCCCCTGCATCATGTGACACCCATTAGCCAATCGCAAAATGCATATACGTATCTTCTGAGAGTTCTTACACATGTTCAGTAGGAGCTGGTGCCACAGAAAAGTGTCCAAGCACTTCCTAAAAGCAGATTCCCATATTCCTAAGAAGTTATCAATATATCATAAAAGTGACAATCAGTACAGCTCATGGTTAAAGGGATATGAAAGCCAAGATTTTACTTTCATTATAGAGCATGCAATTTTAAACAACTTTCTAAGTGACTACTATTGTCAAATTGTATTTGTTCTGTTTGCATCTTTTGTTGAAAAGCATGGACATATGCTTAGGAGCCAGCCCATTCCTGGTGCACTATATGGCAGCAAGGTTTTGCAATAATGTTATTGATTTGCAAAAGAGCACTAGATGGCAGCACTATTTCCTGCCATGTAGTTCTCCAGATGCCTACCTAGGTATCTCTTCAACACAGAATATCATCGGAAAAAAAAAGCAAATTTGAAAATAGAAGTAAATTGGAAACTTTTTTAAATGGTTGCTCTGTCTGAATCACAAAATACATTTTTCTTTCATGGTTTAGATAGAGTTGCCATTTTAAACAACTTTCTAATTTACTTCTATTATCAGTTTATTTGTTCTATTGGTATCTCTTGTTAAAAAGCTGGGACGTATGCTTAGGAGCCGTACCATATCTGGAGCACTATGTGGTAGCTGCTTTGTAAGAAAGTAATCAATTTGCAAGAGCACTAGATATCAGCACTATTTCCTGTCATGTAGTGCTCCAGATGCCTACATAGGTATCTCTCCAACAAAGAATATCATGAGTACAAAGCAATTTTGATAAAAGAAGTTAATTGGAAACTTTTTTTTTTTTTTTAAAGTGTTGATCTGTCTGAATCACATAAGAAATGTTTGGGTTTCATATCCCCTTTTAAGGGTCAGTATAAACCAATTTTCAATTAACTGCATGTAAAATACACTACTATAAAGAATAATATGCACAGATGCTGATTGGGGCTTGTTTGGTAGTCTGAAAATCAGTGCAATGTTATTTAAAAAGAAGCAAAACTATATAGAATTTTAAAAAGCTGTATAGGCTATATAAATGGATCATCTGCAAAACATGTATGCAAAGAAAAATCTAGTGTATAACATCCCTTTAAGTTAGGTCACTAAAAATGTAATATTGTTACATTATCACCTCATTTAAAAACTGTACCTAACTCTCCTCTGAGCAGGGAGATTATATAAAAAACATTTTAAATATTGGATAACTTAGCTACAACATAAGATAAAAACTTTTTTTTAAAAAATACACATGCGTTATAATTGATTTGGACACATGGTTTGTATTTATTAGTGTTTAAAGGGACATTAAAACACTAAATAAATAATAGAACTCTGTATTCTGAGCAAATATTAGCATGAGAATAATACTATACATGTGTATTTTTTAATTACATTCGTTTTTTTAAATATTGAAAAAATAGGGGTAACAATCTAATGTCCATAAAGCAGGGCACTGCTATACTGTGACTTAGGTTTCTTTTTTCCCCAAGGCCAATTATAAATGGATTACAATAGTGTGAAACATAGGACTGTGGATTACAGCTGTGTCTGCACTACCACTTTTATCAGGAATTGGGGGGGGAGACCACAATTTTCTGAACTATAGGAAAACTTTACAAAATAAAAATAAATCATGTATACTGAAAAAAAAACTACATACAATTAAACATTTTATATTAGCATCTCAAATCTTTAACGTCCTTTTAAGTCTAATTTTATGTATACATTTTATTACACGCAGTAGCCATGTTTGTATGTAGATCTGGCTTGTACTGTACACTAACAGAAAATTAGCCAATTGAAGCTGGAATATGCGTGTCGTCTAATGACAGATTCACTTATTTCACATACAATTTTCCACGAAGCATGTAACACTGTAGGTGCCTGGTGCACCCACAAAGTCTTGTAGACATGGTTATTAACCGTAACAAGCTAAGCCATGTACTTACCGCCTCAGCTCCTCCAGTCCGCCATGAGTATGTTGCAGGTCATCACAACACTTCCGGGGCCTAGCCAATCGATTAGCCGATAAAAACAACTTCCGGTTTCACATTCTGAAACATTCCTTGATCACGTTATCGGAAAAGGTGCTTCATGAATCATTATTGCATGGGCGTGGTTAACAGGTCAGCGGGCGTGGTCTATGGTGTCTGCTGATCCTGGACACCAGGGAATTACAGGAAATGGGTGGAGTTTTCGCTGTGCAGTGACAGATCTTGAGGCCGCAACGCTGCTAAAGCTACGGAATGGGAACTGGCACTGAATGCGGAGACCAGCACATTCGGTGGTGAGTACCGGGCCCCAGTAAACAGGACGATTTCACCAACTGTGTCTATAAATTAAGGCACATTCTTGTAATCATATAAATAGCTTATTAAATGCGGTATATGTATAGGTATTACACAATTTTGTCTTACTAAAGTTTATAAATAATTAGAAATAGAGATCACATAAACACACAGATATGGAGTTTGTATTGTAGGAGAGATGAATGATATATACATTGTCTAGTGTTTTTTATGAGATGTCAGCATTCTGCACACTTAACAAATGTGCTAAAAAAGTGTATTTGCATTGTTTAAAGTGATAGAAAACGCTCACATTATTATTATTATTCTTATACTACTAAATAAAGCATGTTTAAAAAATGTGTGTGTAATGTATATATTATATATATGTGTGTGTATTTATGTATGTGTATATATATATATAAATATATATTATATATATATATACATACATTTATTTTGATTTATTTTACATAATTTTAACTCAAAGTTAAAGGGAACATGAAACCCAAAATTTCTTTTATTATTCTGATAGAGAATACAATTTTAAACAACTTTCCAATTTACTTCTTTTATTTAATTGCTTCCTTCTCTTGTTATTCTTTGCTGAAAGGTTTATCTTTGAAAGCTCAGAAGCAGCAAATAATCTAGGTTCTAGCTGCTGATTGGTGGATGTATATATATATATATTATATATATATATACCAATTGTCCTTGGCTCACACATGTGTTAAGTCAGAAACCACTAGTGCATTGCTGCTCATTTAACAAAGCGTACTAAGAGAACTAAGAAAAATAATTACTAGAGTACATTAGAAAGTTGTTTTAAAATTGCATGCTCTATCTGAATCATGAAAGGGAAAAATAAAATGGGTTTCATATCCCTTTAACTGGGACACATTCCATGACAGTCATGATTTGAATAATTCCTGTTACTGGAACCCACTAGCTCATGTTAATCATCAATAAAGATGCAGCAGCATCTAAAATTGTAGTTTAGCAAGTATGGTACTTTCTGTGGTATAACCTCTTATCTTTCTGACTGTTGAGCAGTGATTTGTAAAATGTGTTGTTTTTGGTACTTTTGACATTTATTTTAACAATGGGATTATTATTTTTATATGCACGTGAGCCGGATTCATTGATGTATAATAAAATTATAGAAAACAAAAATTGCATGACTTTTGACTTTCACAAATGTGTTTTTGGATTTTCAATATTCTTGTTGGCTCCAGTTTCAAACACATTTTTTTAGACTTTTGAAATAAGAGGTAAATTATGGGTTTAACTGAAAACGTTAAAAATTAAAGTGAATGTAAATTTTGATGCTAAAGTGCCTGGTTTTAAAGTTCGATTAAAATCAGGGGAACTTTAATTCATCAATTTACATTTCACTTGTGTTGTGAAAAAATACTTTTACTCTTGACAGTCGCTCCAGCTTCCTCCGCCCATTGCAAAGCCTCTTCCTGGGTCTAAAATGAGGAATCCGGCTTCCTCCAATCACGGTGTTGAATCAGACACCGATTCCCCCGGAGGGGAAGCTGTGATTGGAGGATGACCGATCCATTATTTCTGACGTCAGAAATTGGCTTGTGACGACCGCGGGGAAGCTGGAGCGGCTGCAAGATTAAAAGTTAAGCATTTTTTCACAACACGAGTGAAATGTACATTTTGATGAATTAAAGTGCCCCTGTTTTTAATCGAATTTTTAAAAAGCTGGGCACTTTAGCATCAAAATTTACATTCACTTTAAGAGAATTTGTGCTAAAAAAGTAATTTGGCATGTTTTCATCTTCAAAATCAATGTTAACACCCCTAGATGAGGACTGTACCCATTCCCCCCACGGTGCCTTCATATACCATTTGAGACTAGTTGTAGACTATTATATATTATACACAAATTTAAAACCGTTGTCTTTATTGGAAGTGGTTCTTGTTCTATAAAATAGTATTTATTGGACACGTTTCTCAAATGATATTGTTTAAAGGGACCTGAAACACAAAATTTTTCTTTCATCATTTAGGTAGAACATACAATTTTAAACAACCCTCCCAGTTTACTTCTTTTTTTAAATTTCTTTTATTCTCTTAGTATCATTTGTTGAAGGAGCAGCAATGCACTACTGGTTTCTAACTGAACACATGGGTGAGCCAATGACAATCGGTTTGTATATGCAGCCACCAATCAGCAGCTAGAACCTAGGTTATTTGCTGCTCCAGAGCTTACATAGATAAACCTTTCAGCAAAGGATAGCAAGAGAAGGAAGCAAGTTAAATAATAGTAGTAAATTGGAAAAGTTGTTTAAAACTGTATGCTCTGTCTACCCATGGATGTCTAATTATGACTTTACTGTCCCTTTTTAATATACAGTTAGATCCATGTGTATTTGTACAGTGACACAGGTTTCATAATTGTGACTTTGTATGCCATCACAATGGATTTGAAATTAAACTCCTCCAGGACCAGGAATTTTAGAGAAATACTTGCCCAAAGTACAGGAGAATTTTTAGCATTTTGCTATCGCTCCATTTAAACAGAAATAGAGCCTTGTTTTTTTTTTACCTATCAAAAAAAAAAAAAAAATAACATTTAAAAAATAATAATAATTAAAAAAATAAATATATATATATATATATATATATATATATATATATATATATATATATATGTATGTGTATATATATATATATATATATATATGTATGTGTATATATATATATATATGTATGTGTATATATATATATATATATGTATGTGAATATATATATATATATATTATATATATATATATATAAAAAAATGTATGTATATATATATAAATGTATGTATGTGTGTGTATATATATATATATTATATATATATATATATATATATATATATATATATATATATATATATATAATGGTACAGACCGCACTCCTGACTTTCTTCCAACATAGACAAGGGTGCAGCAAGAGGTGAGTACAGAAAATATGAGAAGCGCACTTCAATGGAATCTTTTTCAAATATCACTTTACTGTGAATATTTTCGGACCAATAGGTCCGTCCCTCAGACATACAAGTGTTACAAAGCAACTTGCCCTCCACCTTACTTGTAAAGTGCACCAAGGCGCCGGACTCCACGCTCACCCGGGTAGACACGCCCATCCTCTGACGTAATCATTCCGGGCAACATGAATCCGGACGTCTGTTAACAAAACAGAAATTTTCAAAACATAAAAATCTATTGTACAAACATGAATACAGGGTATAATCTGGTATCGACAATCAGAAAGGAACCTCAACTTAAAGCCATAGTGTTAATACTTCTTCTTGCCCCCCATTACGATATATCACGCCCAAGCGTGCGTTACCATAACAACTGAAATAAACAAAAACGGCAGATAGGACCGAGAAAATCTCGATAAAACCTTAAAGTGGCAGGGGAAGTAGAAATAAACATGGCAAAGTACAGTACAAGTAGAATAAATACCCTCATAAGATTACCTATAGTAGAAGCTGGTATACTACACCACTGCTGAACTCATAATTTATAATTGATAAAAGAAAGTTGATGTCATCTCATCTCACATATGGCATACTAAGCCAGGGGGGATATGGTAGGGGACCACGCAAAAAGTGAGACTATAATAAATAGTGACACAAATAGGGCTAAGGTACATAGAACTCTAGCTGAGGCATATAGGAAATCTGACTGGCTATATCCAGCAGACCTAGCCATATTAGAGTCAATGAATAGACTTCAAAAACAAATAAAACAAAAGTTGTCAATAATTGTGAAAGCAGAACAAAACTCAATATCACTGCCCATATAAAAGAGGAAAGAATAGAAAAAACAAAGAAAAACACGCCCTTATTTTACAAAAAAAAAGCATGTCCATGACCAGTCCAGATAAGTATTGAATCCTTTAGGGATTAGTGTCTCCAAAGTATAAATCCATCGGGCCCTCTTTTTGTAATAATATCTTATTGCGATCACCCCGTGATCAATAATCGTGTACTTTAGGTCAGTCACGCTATGTTGAGTTGTTGGAAGTGACGTGCCACTGGTTGGTCTGAGGAGCCCCTGTTGATCGCTGTCTGTATAGCGGATTGGTGATTAGCCATGCGAGTCCTGAGGTTGTAACAGGTCTTGCCCACGTTAAAAAAGGTCCACAAGTGCAGGGTAAAAAAAACACAGTGTATGTTGTAAATATTAGCCTGAATTTATGTTTATAAACTTTTCCTCTTATATGGATGAGAAAAAGGAGGATCCGGTAATAAGGCCCCCACAAGTGGTGCAACTAAAACAGCGGTAGACTACCGGTTTCTTAGTATCTAGCCAGGACGATCTCGTGTAGCAATGTTGAGTATCTGTCTGAATCAGAATGTTCCATAAGGACCTCGCTCTCTTGTAATCTATACGTGGTTGGCGGCATGTTCACCAGTGGTAGTGATGGATCTGAGCTGATGATATCCCAATTCTTGCATAGTGATGAGCCTATCCCCTCTTGTCACCAGTGTAGGTAGTCACAAAGGTCATTCTGTTTTCCATATCCTTTTTATTTCCAGTGTCTTGGGACTTCAAGAATGTTTTTCGTTATTTTAAAGCTTTGTTGGATAGTTTCTCTGTTTGAAGCGGCATTCCATCTCAGTCAGTTGGGTATCTCTGTTCTTCTCCGTATTATTTCTAAGAACCCTCTGCAACTGGGACTTGGGTTAATGCTTTTTTTGAGTGCCGGGAGATGACAACTAGTGAAGTGTAGCAAGGCATTGGGGTCAGTATCTTTTCATCTCTTTTGTATAATCGTACATCCAAGAAGTCAATTTGTGATTGATCATATTGCATTTTAATTTTTAATGCTTCATTAGTGGAGTTACAGTTCTATTAACCATCTTTCTAGATCCTGTTTAGTCCCTGTCCAGATGATAAACAAGTCATATATATACCTTCTGAAGAAACTAATCTCCTGTCTTTTGAACAGATCAGTACCAAATTCTTCAAAGATGAACATAAATAAATTTGCATAGGATGGGGCCACATTGGACCCCATCGCTGTTCCAGTTAGTTGTAGGTAGAATTGGTTTTTCGAATGAAAGTAATTGGTACTCAATCAGAATTCAAGAAGGTATAAAAGAATTTCGGGAGGTTGGTCCCACATAGGGGTATCTTGCAAGTTGTATCGCAATAGAATGAAGAACCTCAGAGTGGGGGATGACTGTATATAAACTTGTTACGTCAAGAGTGACTAATATGTCATCATCACTTATCCCATCAAGTACTCTTAAGGAGTTTAAAAGCATGGAAGAATCCCCTAAGAAAAGAGGGCATGTTCATAACCATGGGTTGCAGATAGAAGTCCACGAAAGTAGCTATGGGTTGTTGGATGGGCCCAATAGCAGAATCGATAGGTCTCCAGGAGGCTTGTCTAGCTGTTTATGTATCTTAGGCAGTGTATAAAACACTGGTGTCCTGGGATATGTGACAGTCAGGTAGGCAAGGGTATCTTTATCCATATAGCCTTGTTCAAATGTTGCCAAAAGATACTGATAAATCTTCTTCTTGAATCCAGAAGTGTGATCACAATGTAATTTCTTGCAGATGTCTGATCTGATAGCTGTGATAGAATTTCTGCCTTGTAATCCTTATAATTCATAAGTACTACCGCACCACCCTTGTCTGCTTCGCGTATAATAAAGGTTTTATCCTCAGGGTTTTCAGTGCATCCCATTATTAAAAGTATCCTTATCATGGATTTTCACTGATTCTTCCATCTCTTGTGGTTAGCCTTGTAAAAGTATTAATGCTCGAGTTTGTAGGAGCTAGGGACATAGATAGATTTCTTACAAAATTGTTTCTGGTCTTGGGTACTATTGCCAAATTTTTCTTTAAGCTGCAATTGTCTTTGGAATTTTTTTATATCAATAAATAGACCAGAGGGGTCCGTCTTACATGTAGGGATAAATGTAAGTCCCTTGTTTAGCACTTGTTTTTTCACAGTGCTAAGGGGATGGTTGCTCAAATTTACACAATGTCTTCTGATGTCATTTCTGTGGTATAGGTGGAGGTTTTTTCTTCATGCCCCCCTTGCCTTGAAATTGCTCTTTTCCTTGCGAGTAATTACACCTGAGGGGCTGTGTAATTTGGATATCTGTATTTGTTGCAAGTTTGAGGTTCCTTTCTGCTTGTTGATACCAGATTGTACCCTGTATTCATGTTTGTACAATAGATTTTTTATGTTTTGAAAATGTCTGTTTTGTTAACAGAATCCGGATTCACGTTGTTCGGGATGATGTCAGAGGATGGAAAATGTCTACCCAGGAGAGCGTGGAGCCCGGCGCCTTGGTGCACTTTATAAGTAAGGCAGAGGAGGGTAAGTTGCTTTGTAACACTTGTATGATATTTGAAAAATTCCATTGGAGTGCGCTTCATATATACATTATATACTATATATATATATATATATATATATATTATATATATATATATATATATATATATATATATATACAGGGAGTGCAGAATTATTAGGCAAATTAGTATTTTGACCACATCATCCTCTTTATGCATGTTGTCTTACTCCAAGCTGTATAGGCTCGAAAGCCTACTACCAATTAAGCATATTAGGTGATGTGCATCTCTGTAATGAGAAGAGGTGTGGTCTAATGACATCAACACCCTATATCAGGTGTGCATAATTATTAGGCAACTTCCTTTCCTTTGGCAAAATGGGTCAAAAGAAGGACTTGACAGGCTCAGAAGTCAAAAATAGTGAGATATCTTGCAGAGGGATGCAGCACTCTTAAAATTGCAAAGCTTCTGAAGCGTGATTATCGAACAATCAAGCGTTTCATTCAAATAGTCAACAGGGTCTCAAGAAGCGTGTGGTAAAACCAAGGCGCAAAATAACTGCCCATGAACTGAGAAAAGTCAAGCGTGCAGCTGCCAAGATGCCACTTGCCACCAGTTTGGCCATATTTCAGAGCTGCAACATCACTGGAGTGCCCAAAAGCACAAGGTGTGCAATACTCAGAGACATGGCAAGGTAAGAAAGGCTGAAAGACGACCACCACTTAACAAGACACACAAGCTGAAACGTCAAGACTGGGCCAAGAAATATCTCAAGACTGATTTTTCTAAGGTTTTATGGACTGATGAAATGAGAGTGAGTCTTGATGGGCCAGATGGATGGGCCCGTGGCTGGATTGGTAAAGGGCAGAGAGCTCCAGTCCGACTCAGACGCCAGCAAGGTGGAGGTGGAGTACTGGTTTGGGCTGGTATCATCAAAGATGAGCTTGTGGGGCCTTTTCGGTTGAGGATGGAGTCAAGCTCAACTCCAGTCCTACTGCCAGTTTCTGGAAGACACCTTCTTCAAGCAGTGGTACAGGAAGAAGTCTGCATCCTTCAAGAAAAACATGATTTTCATGCAGGACAATGCTCCATCACACGTGTCCAAGTACTCCACAGCGTGGCTGGCAAAGAAAGGGTATAAAAGAAGAAAATCTAATGACATGGCCTCCTTGTTCACCTGATCCGAACCCCATTGAGAACCTGTGGTCCATCATCAAATGTGAGATTTACAAGGAGGGAAAACAGTACACCTCTCTGAACAGTGTCTGGGAGGCTGTGGTTGCTGCTGCACGCAATGTTGATGGTGAACAGATCAAAACACTGACAGAATCCATGGATGGCAGGGCTTTTGAGTGTCCTTGCAAAGAAAGGTGGCTATATTGGTCACTGATTTGTTTTTGTTTTGTTTTTGAATGTCAGAAATGTATATTTGTGAATGTTGAGATGTTATATTGGTTTCACTGGTAAAAATAAATAATTGAAATGGGTATATATTTGTTTTTTTGTTAAGTTGCCTAATAATTATGCACAGTGATAGTCACCTGCACACACAGATATCCCCCTAAAATAGCTATAACTAAAAACAAACTAAAAACTACTTCCAAAACTATTCAGCTTTGATATTAATGAATTTTTTGGGTTCATTGAGAACATGGTTGTTGTTCAATAATAAAATTAATCCTCAAAAATGCAACTTACCTAATAATTCTGTGTGTATATATATATATATATATATATATATATATATATATATATATATATATATATATATATATATATATATATATATATATATATATATATATATATACTCTCTCTGGGATCCCCTTTGCTCAGAAATAGCAGCCATGCAATGCTTTTTGGCTAATAGCAACTGTGCACCACACTTCACAGTGGAGTGGTTAATCGGGTAGTTTGTAAGGTTAATTTTATCTGTAGTGTAAAGATTACCCTCCCTCACCCCCCACTGGTCACCACCATCTTAGGTACTTGGAGACAGTATGTAGTTTAGGTATACTATTCTGTATGCTCAGGTTTTGTTCTATGTATCTATCTTATCTATAGCTCAAACCAAATCCACCAAACTATACTTTAAGACGTAAGTGGCTAATCTAAATGAAGTAATTTTAGTGTATGAATATATGCTAGCAGCTATCACTGGAGTGAATAGGTTAACTAAATCTATGTGCTTATGTATGCTAGTGTATCAGTTTCAGTAGTTTCAGTCGCTGGTACTTTTATTATTATTATTATTATTATTATTCATTACTTTTTTCCATATGACTTAAAGTGAATGTACATTTTTATGCTAAAGTGCCCGGTTTTTAAAACTTTGATTAAAAACAGGGGCACTTTAATTCATCAAAATTTACATTTCACTCCTGTTGTGACAAAAAAATTAACTTTTAAACTTCACAGCAGCTCCAGCTTCCTCCAGTCTCACAAGCCATTTCTGATGTCAGAAATGATTGACAAGTCATCCTCCAATCACAGCTTCCCCCCCCCCCCCCCCCCCGGGGGATTCAGTGTCTGATTCACTGCTGTGATTGGAGGAAGCCGGATGCCTCGTTTTAGACCCAGGAAGAGGCTTTGAAACGGGTGGAGGAAGCTGGAGCTGCTGTGAAGATTAAAAGGTAAGTTTTTTTTTTTTTTTTTTTTTTTTTTTTTTTTTTTTTTTTTTTTTTTGGGAGTGAATGAAAATTTTGATGAATTAAAGTGCCCTGTTTTTAATCAAAGTTTTAAAAACCAGGCACGTTAGCATCAAAATTTACATTCACTTTAAACATTGATAAATGCATATTAAAAAAAATATATATTTAGATGATCAGAAATAGATACTAAGTGTTTTTAATTCTTAACTTTTAATATTGTTATTTCATATATGTGTATAACTAACATTGTTAAACACGTAAACAGAGGTGATTTGTAGGTAGTGTGGAGGCGGTCCCTAAGTTCAAGCCCCTAGTGTATAAAAAGCTACCGCTTACCTGCACACCTATTTTATTCCTATTATATATTTTTCTTCTTTCTCTTGCTATCTCTTTAAAAAAGGAGGAATGGAAGGTTAAGAGCCAGCCCATTTTTGGTTCAGCACCTTGGTAGAGCTTGCTTATTGGTTTGCTACATTTAGTAACCAAAGAGCTACCTAGGTGCTGAAATAAAAATGGGCTGGCTCTTAAGCTTACATTCTTGCTTGTTCAAATAAAAATAGCATAAGAATGAAGAAAAATTAATAATAGGAGGTAAATTAGAAAGTTGCTTAAAATTGCATGCTGTATCTGAATCATGAAAGAAAAAATGTGGGTTTAGTATCCCTTTAAGTACTGAGCTATAAGATAATGTTTTCAAAGATGTATCAACATACCAAGTTTGTAATTAAATAATAAACAATGATGGTCATACAGTGGGTATTAAAAAGAATCACCCCTCTTGAAAATAATCACATTTTGTTGCTTTGCAGCCTGAAATAAAGACAGACGCTGTTTTTGTTTATCCAGTTGTAATAACTCAGTGCAACGTATAACATCCAAGTGAAAGATATAACACCAACATGTCACCCCCAGGATCACCCCCTCTTAAAATTACTTGTAAACTCAATCAGGTGTAGCTAATCACCTTCTCAACGGCACATACAAATCCATTTGACCTTCAACTGTGATCAGCTGTGGGCATATTGATTACCTCAGCATGAAAAGAGCTTTTCTGGAGCATCTCAGTCCCTGGTAGTGCAACTGAAGCCAACAATCAACTATGGGTTGCAAGGCACTGTGAAAAAATATCTCCGGAATAAAGTTGTGGACAGGCACAAGTCAGGAGATGGATACAAGAATATATCAAAGGTTTTATCAATGCCTAGAAGCACAGTGAAGTATATTATTAAGAAGTGGAAGGTATTTGGTACAACGCAGACCCTCTCTGGATCAGGACGTCGCTCCAAACTGGATGAAAGAGCCAGGAGGAAACTGGTCAGAGAGGCTACCAAGAGGCCCACAGCAACTCTGAAGCAGTTGCAGAAATTTATGATAAAGAGTGGTCATTGTGTGCATGTGACAACAATATCACAAATTCTCCACAAATGTGGCTTGTATGGGAGGGTTTTTAAGAAAAAAGCCACTTCTCAAGACAGGCCACAATGCAGTCATGACTGAGCTATGCCATAACACACTTAGGAGATACTGAGGCCACATAGAAAAAAGTGTTGGCCTCAACACCAAACAATATGTCTGGAGGAAATCCAATACAGCTCACCATCCAAATAACACCATACCTACAGTAAAGCATAGAGGTGGTAATATCTTGTTATGGGGTGTTTCTCTGCAGCAGGCACTGGAGTACTTGTCAGGATAGAAGGAATAATGAATGGGGCAAAATACTGTCAAATTCTTGAGGAAAATCTGCTGCCCTCTGCCAGGAAGTTGTCAATGGGAAGAAGGGTTTACCTTTCAACGTGACATTGACCCAAAGCACACAGCAAAAATGACCACACAGTGGTTGAAGGAGAAAAAGGTGAATGTCCTTTCATGGCCGAGTCAGAGCCCAGATTAAAACCCCATTAAATATCTGTGGCATGACTTGAAGACTGCAGTTCACAAACGGTCAGCATCAAATGTAACAGAACTGGTGCAGATCTTCAAAGAAGAGTGGGCAAATATCCCAACAGACTAAAGGCTGTAATTAAAGCAAAATGGGGTTAAACAAAATACTAACACAAGGGGGTGATCCTTTTTCCTACTCAGTGATTCTGTTTTTGAATTGTCTTTATTTTTTTCTGACATGTTGGTGTTATATCTTTAACTTGGTTGTTATAAGTTGCACTGAGTAAATACAACTGGATAAACAAAAAATGTGTCTGTCTTTATTTCAGGCTGCAAAGCAACAAATGTGATTATTTTCACGGGGGGGGGGGGGATTCTTTTCAATACCCACCGTATCTCTTTCAATTGTATGCTATGTTGCATATTACTTATACATTATTCTGATGTGCCTGAGGATAAAATACTATAAAGATCTGTTGTCAATGAGCACATTTCTTCACACAGTCTTTACTCAGCTGGTCATTATCACTGGTTTGCTTTCTTGCAGATGACGACTGAGGTTGCTCACTGTCTTTTTGAATTACACCTACTGATCCAGTAGGAAGTATTGGGTGACAGGGCTGTCAACATGAGTGGACAACGTGTGGATGTCAAAGTGGTTATGTTGGGAAAGGAGTCTGTGGGAAAAACCAGCCTGGTAGAAAGATACGTTCACCACAGATTCCTTCAGGGACCTTATCAGAATGTGAGATTATTTCTTGGTTGTCATTTATGTTTGATAGACAACCTTACAAGCAGTTTGGTTTTAACATCCTAAGGAATTATGTTGATTCTTAGTTTAACAGGCACACACATTTATTTATACAACATAATATAAAATAGAAATCTGATTTATCACTGACTTAATCTATTCTTGGAGACAGGACATCACAGCTTTTGGAATTTTGATTATGGGTCATAGCATTTTTGTTTTAGTCTTCATGTATTTTTATACACATATGATTGTTTGGTTCATGAAATGTGTTTATGATTCCTACGTTTAATATAAATGAGTAAATTTTATGATTTGTTAGGTTTATTTTTTAATATAAGACCTTAGGATTAGGTTTTGTAGAATCAACATATATTGGTTTAAAGGAACATCAAATTCATGCAAATAGCCAATCAACACATTCTAGGCACCAGGGCCTGTGAATTTTAGAAAATGGGCACTGGTCTCTGGTAGAAATACCTTTTTGTTCTCCATCTTCTACACCCACTAGTAGTGCAGTGTAGTTTCAGTTAAACCAACATATCTGCATTAAAACATTGATTTTCAAATGCTTAAAACATTTGACTAGATAAACAAATATGGGAAATGACAATAAATTAAGTATTTTTTAATATGGGCATATGATAAAATTTAGACAAGAATACAGCAAAAAAACATCTTTATGACATCTGAGAGACAGATTTCATGGGTTTTGACCAGGATATAGCCGGTGAGCTAATTGAGTGCAGTATATGAATGTAGGTTGCCGAATCACTGGCTGTATTCTGCTACGGAGCTGCAACATATTGGGAATTTATAGCTGTGTGTTTTAGCACTTTGTTAAAGGGACTCTAAACCCACATTTTTTCTTTCATGATTCAGAGAGAGCATGTAATTTTAAGCAACATTCTAATTTACCCCATTCATTTTTCTTTGTTCCCTTTCTATCTTTATTTAAAAAGTAGGAATGTAAAGCTTATTTTTGGTTCAGAACCTGGGTCATGCTTGCTTATTGCTTTGCTAAATGTAGCCACCAATAAGCAAGTGCTATCCAGGGTGCTGAACCTAAAATGAGCTGTCTCCTAAGCTTTAAATTAATGTTTTTTAAATAAAGATAGCAAGAGAACAAAGAAAAAAAAATGATAGTAGGTGGTAAATTAGAAAGTTACTAAAAATTGCATGAATCATGAAAGAAAATATGTGGTTTTAGTATCCCTTTAAAGGGACACTAACCATTTTTTTCTTTCTTTCATGGTTCAGATAGAGCATGCAATTTTAAGCAACTTTCTAATTTGCTCCTATTATCAATTTTTCTTCATTCTCTTGCTATCTTTATTTGAAAAGCAAGAATGTAAGTTTAGAAGCAGGCCCATTTTTGGTTCACAACCTGAGTTGTCCTTGCTGATTGGACAGCACCAATAAACAAGAGCTGTCCAGGGTACTAAACCAAAAATTTGCTGGTTCCTTAGCTTAGTTGCCTTCTTTTTCAAATAAAGATAGCTAGAGAATGAAGAAAAATTGATAATAGGAGTAAATTAGAAAATTGCTTAAAATTGCATGCTCTATCTGAACCATGAAATATTTTTTTTTGGGATTAGTGTTCCTTTTAATACAGGAATCTTAATAATAATAAGCAACTTTCTAATTTACTCATATTAATTTTTCTTAATTTTCTTGCTATCTTTATTTGAAAAGCAAGAATGTAAGTTTAGAAGTCGGCCCATTTTTGGTGAACAAACTGGGTTGTCTTTGTTCACCAAAAATGGTGGATAAATTCACCCACCAATAAAAAAGTGCTGTCCTGGGTCTGAACCAAAAATTTGCTGGCTCCCTAGCTTAGATGCCTTCTTTTTCAAATAAAGATAGCAAGAGAATGAAGAAAAATAGATAATAGGAGTAAATTAGAAAGTTGCTTAAAATTGCATGCTCTATCTGAATCACAAAGAAAAAAAATTGTGTTTAGTATCTCTTTAAGGGTTAAACACAAGGGACACTTGCTAAAATGAAATGTAATTTTTTTGACACATTTTATTTTTTTATATTAGAAAGTTTGTTTAGAGGGATATTCTCTGATTTATTAGAGCAAGTGATTTTTTTGCGTTAGTGACCAAGATAACTATTTCCTGCAAAGGGGTTAATCATAAGTGCAGATTCCTGCTCTGAAGCTTCCTACAGGTGATTGGAGGGGTCACACAGTTGCTGTTCCTCATTAACTGACTCACTGTATTCTGCTCAGGAGCTGAAAGGCTTGCAGATCCCAAGCAGGACTTTACCTATGTGTTTGCCTCTTTGAGGGAAGTAAAAATGTAAGTTATCTTGTGTCATTAATGCAGAAATTACATGCGCTAACAAACTAGCATGCAATTTGTGGCAGTAGAGTGTTCCTTTTAATTAAACCCTTCTATTGTTAAAGGGACCATAATTACTTTGAGATTGGAATTCTGTGTAGTAACAACAACTGTGTATTATTTAGTTACCCCAGTAATTTAAGTCTGCACTGTCTAATGCAACTTGTTGTGCATGAAAAGTATCAAATGGTGTTTGCTTAGAGTTCTGTGTTCCTCTATTTTCCTCATTACGTAAAATACACAATTGAGACAATGGTTTGCGTGCTTGTCAGATTAGTCGGCATGGTCATTTGCTTTTGCATGTGTACTTGATCAGTAGTGAGCCACTTTCAGCCTCCGGTTTCCTCTTAGTGACACGATCACTAACTCTTTTATTTCAGACTATTGGAGCAGCATTTGTAGCTAAATCCATGTGTGTCAATGGACAAAATGTGACAATGGGAATATGGGTAAGTTAATATTTGTAAAGCAAGAAAAAGGAAATTACAGGGACATTCGAAACCTTGTTTTTGCATAAAAACTGTGTTTGTCCAACACTCCCTAGAGAGGCCAAAAAGCAAATCTGTAACCTTGTTTTTATTTCAGCGTGTTACAAATTGCCTGAGACGCTATTGATTTATAGCATTTTGAGGAAATCCAAGGTTACAGAATTCACTTTTTGGCCTTTATAGTGAGTATGGTACAAGGACAAAAGGTGCAAATGCAATAGGTGTTTAATGTCTTTTTAATAGACGTTATTGAACCAAGCCATGTGCAGAATAAACACTTTAAAAAATAAATATCTACTTTTTTCATAAAAATAAACATAAAACTAATTAAAATTGTCCCTCCTTGTGCTTTCCTTAGGATACTGCTGGATCTGAGCGTTATGAAGCAATGAGTCGCATATATTACAGAGGGGCCAAAGCTGCTGTTGTATGTTATGGTAAGGAGCAGATGCAATGCACTTATTAATTATCTTTATATAAAAATACTATAACAGGACATTAATCCCTAGGATATTGTTAACTGACCTCTGCAGAGGAGATAAGAAAACCAGTTTTTTTTTTTAAACCTATGTTCATGGCAGTTCTTATTACTTTACGAAACTTTACAGTCCACATTTCTTCAATTTTTAAACAATGGATATTTAAAAAAAATACATCTGCATATTAATCTCAGACTAATAATTGCTCTGAATTTATCATGTTTAGCATATATTTAGTGTTTACTGGCCCTTTTAATGTATGGTTGCTTTCAGTAATAAAGGCTAGTTAAAACACTAATTTGCTGATGATCATTATGTTGCCATATAAAGTGTTAAAAAAAAAAAAACACTTGTAGGGAAAGTCCTTGAGGAATTCTTTAAAAACGGGGCTGTCCCAGCAAATGAACAGATTATGGGGCCTAATTATCATTATGCGAGCGGACATGATACGATATTGCGGATCATGTCCGCTGCACAACGATAAATGCCGACAGCATACGCTCTTGGCATTTATCATTGCACAAGCAGTCCTTGTGAACTGCTGGTGCAACGCCGCCCCTGCAGATTTGCGGCCAATCGTATTTGATCGGGTTGATTTCTGGCGATGTCCGTCTGTCTGCTGCCTCAGAGCAGGCAGACAGACAGGTTATAGAGCAGCAGTCTTTAGACCGCTGCTTTATAAATTGTGTTTCCGGCAAGCCTGATAAATAGCCTTGACAAATAGGCCCCTATATCTTACTCTAGCATTATGAATAAATAGAACCTACAATCCCCAGTATTTTGCATTAGATGCAAACTAATAGGAACAGACTTATTGCATTGATTTTGGTGTTGCTCCAAGATTCTGAAGTTTCAAAATAAAGTAAATTTTTTTGTTGTTATAAAGTTCCTTAAAAATAAAACTTCTGTTCAAAGAGATGGGGGGTTTTTAATACTAAAAAATAAAATAAAAAAAATAACTAGAGCAGAAAATATCTATTTTGATTAATACAGCAATTCTATGTGGCAGGCAGTTCATTCTTAAAGGGACAGTCTACACTCTACCTATAAGTATTTTTACATATGCTTACATATCACACAAACATCCTTCACTGTGTCCCTCTTCTATAAGCTTTCAAGAAGTTGCCGAAAATGTAAACGATTTAAACTTTGTAACAGCCTAAAATGGCCGCTAAGCTCCGCCCACAACCTTGTGTGTAGTTGGCTATGTCCAGTGTCTTCCAATCATGATCGACTCGTAAATAAGTTTTAATACTCGCTCCTGTTGATGAACGCATGCGTAGTTGATAGATATGTGTTGCTGCCTAATCCTTCCCCAAATACTCTATGTTGTCATTTTATCCCTGTATTAGCTATGCAGTGTGTCTGCTCCACTAGCCGGATTACCACCTTTATTTCCTGTCTCTGCCGAAGTCTTGTATCCCCCCTGCTTCATTTGTCTGCCTTCGTGTCTTCTACTAAGGGCTAGATTCAAAGCTGAGGCGGACAGGGCCACACAAACACAATTTTGAGCTTGCGTGCAATCCTGCCCGCGCACAGCCAATCACGCGCGGCAGGAGCTGTCGGACTAGACCGCGGAGATTGAATTTCGCCACCTTAGAGGTGGTGAAGAGGTTAGGGAAGCGGCGTTCTGGTGACTGCTGCTTGTTAAATTACGGTGAGCAAGTTCTTATGAGAACTTGCAGCCGTAGGGCTTTCATAAATCGAGCCCTATCTCTCACACTTCCTCCTTCACATTTCTTGTTCCTTTCTATTCTTGGAGCTTCTGTATCTCCGTGGCAAAAAAGCACAAACCACGATTTAAAACAAAAACTGACAACATGTGAAAAAAAACAACAACTCCGTTTCTGAATTCCTTTAACCTAATAAGCTGCGCTGAACTCCTAACCTTCTCTGCTCCTATTTGTCGTCTTTGTTGTAAAAATGATCGTGTCTGCAACACAGAATCTCTGTCAGCTTAATCTCTACTTATTAAATGCTAAGTACTCACAACTTTTAGTTTTATAACCTTTATGTAATAGTTTTACACATTTCTAGACTATATGGTTTCTATAAAAACACTGTCTCTGCAGTATGACATTTTATTTATTTCTCTGCTACAGAGTTTATTAATGCAGTGGTTATAATAATGCTAACCACTGACACATTTTTTTTAAATATATATAAATACATATAATGTGTGTGTATATGTGTGTGTGTATATATATATATATATATATATATATAAACATAAACAAAAAATGCATTATTTGGAGACATATCCAAAAGCAATACATAGATTGGAAATAATAAAACAATGTGTCATTGGTTAACATTATAACTACTGCATTAATAAACCCTGTAGCAGAGAAATAAATAAATATGTCATGCTGCACAGACAGTGTTTTTTTTAGAAACCATTTAGTCTAGAAATGTGTAAAACTATTACAACTTTTAGTTTTAATACATATTACAACTAATTATTATGGGAAACAGAGAAGAGACAGAGGGTGAGACAGAGGAGGTAAACTGGGGGGAGAGAGAGGCAGAACGTGGAGAGAAAGACAGAGGAAGGGAGAGACATGGGGGACAC
>NC_069504.1:371716560-371779060 GCF_027579735.1 Bombina bombina | reverse complement strand
TAGAAATATTAATGCGACTACATTCGTTTGATGGAGGTTCAAAGTTCACAATCAAGTAAATATCAGTAACACTACATTGCAATGATTGCAATGCTGTGATAGAAAACATTATTCCCAAAAATTGATTAGATCAAAAATTGAGTTATAACCCTTAGGGATTCTGGTGTCTAAATGGAAAATCCAGAATGCCTCACGTTTCAGGAGTAATTTACCAATGTTGCCCCCACGTTTGGGCAGTCTGACCGCTTCAATTACCAACCATTTCAGTGTTTGATTGTCACTATTGTGTTCCCGAATGAAATGGCTTGCTAATTCAGAACATTCATCTTTCCTTTTAATGTCAGAGAGGTGTTGCCTAATTCTCTCTCTGACCTCTCGGATTGTACACCCAATATATTGTTTCTTATTGCATGTACACCAGATCATGTATACTGCGTATTTGGACCTGCAGTTAACACATGTATCTAGTTGATAAGTCTTTCCATTGGTGTATGATGAAAAAGTTTTTGACATATGTCCAAAACTGCATGGAATACACTGGCCATAATCACATCTGTGCATTCCTGTCACCTGTAACCAGGAACTTTTCAATTTATCACTTTTTAACTCGCTGGGTGACAGGATATTACCCAAGGTTACTCCTTTTCTGTAAGAGAAATTGCAACCTTTTTTGCACTACATGCTGTAATCTGTCATCCGCTGAAAGCATGGGTAAAATTTTTTTAATCACTTCACAAATTCTATGATAATCAGAGGAGTATTGGGTCACAAAATTGACTTTATCTGTAGAAAATTGAGATTTTTTGTCTTTTTCTTTCACTCAGTAGAGATTTACGGTCAATTGTCTCAATTCAATTTTGTGACCCAATACTCCTCTGATTATCAATACAGCTACAAATACTAAGGAGTAACAGGATGGACTTTTTCTATCTGTCCATACTTGGTCATCTATAAGTTGGACATATTTATCTGTTCATCTTGGTGTAATAAGAAATTATATTCTAGATATAGTTTAGATACATTTCGATACACCTTCAAGTATCATTCTAGTATTTGAAAAATGGCTTAGCTGTATGACACATTGTGATATACATTCAAAAAGTGGGATCATGAATATTGACATGATCTAATATACCTCCCTTTATTCCAGCATGATAATCTAGGTCTCTCTTTGAGTTCACTATATTATTAAGTGAATTTCCCCATTGGGCCATATATCTGTACCATACTATAAATATACAGAGAAATAGATGTACTAATTTGTTTGCAGCTTTTGAGTACAGATATAAAAAGTTGTGCCTAATTAATTATAGTACATCATTTATCTATCCATATATTTACTGGAAAACATAATAGAATAATGTTGCAAATTGATTCAGTGGATACATAGCCTGCATAGAGTATACTTATTATCCTGCAGTCATTCCACATCTTTAAATGTATTGATAACAAGTACAGCAAGAATCGCCACTTTTTATTTTTTATCTATCTATGTACATAGACTATTGTGCACACCTATGAATGAATGTGACTTAGAATGTTTAGCACTTATTGTCACTATACATGTTTGCTGCACTAGGCAATTCACCACTGTGTAGATACACGAATTTGGGTTTGTATCGTAACCATAGCTACAGTTGCTATGACGACTGGTATACACTACTATACTTAACCTGCCGATCAGAGCTAATAACATAGCGATTTATGGCAGATTCTCAACATACCATAAGGTAATTTTTGCACACACTAGATTGTGTTATAATGAATGTATAAAAACATAATACACAACACTGCTTATATGTTTAATATTGTCATGCCGCGAAACCGGAAGTGAGATAACATCACTTCTGGTAGACATGATCACAGTGGAACGCAAGATGCGTTCCACACTCGATATTTGGCGCACTTTTTGGAGTAACACTTGTTTGGTGAGACACTGTTTGAAACACTATAAATTGTGTGATATTTGATTATATGTTGATGCTGATGAAGGGGTTGCCGAAAAACGTTCCATTAAAGAATCTTTTGGAAGACCTGAGAGTGCATCTGATTTTGTTTACTTATATATATAAATTTATCGCAGATATTAGCCCCTAAATTACAAATGGTGTTCAACTATCTTGATGATATGAGAGGCTTTCCTAAAACAATGCTAGAAGCTTACATTACGGTGTTGCCAAAACCTGGTAGAACCCCTGATGCCCCACAAAACTTCCGCCCCATTTCACTCTTGAATATAGACATAAAAATATTTGCCAAAATACTTGCGGATAGGTTAAACCCCTTACTTTCACAAATAATAGCTCCAGACCAGGTGGGTTTCATTCCCGGTAGAGAAGCGAGGGATAATACCCTAAAAGTAATACAACTTAAGACTTATGCACAGATTACCCAAATGCCACTCTCACTAGTATCTACAGATGCCGAAAAGGCATTCGGCAGGGTGGACTGGGATTTTCTCAGAGCCACACTGTTAAAGCTAAATATAGGACAAACTTTTATAACTAAGGTCTTCTCTTTATATTCAGAACCGACGGCTAGGATAAAGGTTAACACAATTCTATCCGAGTCCTTTAGCATAAAAAATGTTACCCGACAGGGTTGCCCCCTGTCACCTATCCTTTTTGCTCTGACCATCGAGGTATTGGCATGTAAGATCAGAACCAATCCACACATCGCATGCATCAAGATGCCGTCCTCAGAGTATAAGTTAGCTATGTATGCGGACAACATACTACTCACACTAACTGATATAGGAAACTCATTACCCCCTTTACTTACGGAATACGGGAAACATTCAAATTTTCACCTGAACGTGGACAAGTCAGAAATATTAAACTTAAATACAGCGGCACACACTACTGAAAAGCTGTAAACTACATGCCCATTGGGCTTCCAACATAGACATCTGAAATACTTAGGGATACTCCTGACAGCTGACACACAAGATTTGTTTACAGCAAATTACAAATTACTACAAAATAACACAATCAGAGATTTATCTTGTTGGAAAACCAAACCACTTTTATGGATCGGGAGAGTTCATGTGATCAAGATGAACATCCTACCTCAGATCTTATACCTATTGCAGACACTGCCGATCCCATTACCGAAGAACTTCAAAGCCCAACTACAAAAGAACATTAAACAATTTATATGGGGTACCACGAAACCCAGGGTACAGAAAAGAACCTTGTATTTAACTAGAGACGAAGGGGGACTGGGGATACCTGACATAGCAAGGTACAGGCACACCACCATCATACAGAGACTCATTGACTGGTGCCATAACTCTAGTAATAAACAATGGGTACAACTAGATAGGGAACTACTGTGTACACATAATGTGGGTTGGCTGGGATGGGTACAACCGGCTCATAGACCTAAAATCATTCAGGCTTTCCCCCTCCTCACAGAATTCTTCTCACACTGGGACAGAATATTGTCAACGAGCACTCATATCTCCTCCAGACCATCACCACTGACACCCCTAATAATCCTGATTTACATTTTCTGCCCCCCTTTAGAGTAGATGCAAAATATATACCTAAATTCCCTAACCACACATGGAAAAATATCACTGACAAGGGAGGGATGGACTAATGCCACCTGGCTCACCCATATACAAATATCACATTATATAAACTCACATAAACGGAAAAGAAATATCATTAGACCACTAACACCCCTTGAATCTTTGTGCTCAGCACATTGCCCGCCACGACATTCGATCTCAGCCTTATATAAGATCGTATCAGATATGGGCCCGACTCCCTTCATACCGCCATAAATGGCAGTTAGACCTTGGATACGACATAAATAAAAAAGAATGGGGAAAATTTTTTCAATACCACAAAAATGTATCGGTATCTGCAAGCGTTCAAGAAATGAACTACAGACTGCTGTCCCGGTGGTATCTAACACCCAAGAGAATACAAAAAATGTATAAGCTCGCTAGTGACAAATGCTGGAGAGAGTGCAACGAATCAGCCGACCTCCTACATATCTGGTGATCTTGCCCCAAAATGGGAAACTATTGGGAAGCCATCACAACACACATTTAATAGGACTCTTTCATCTCGAATTACAACACACCTAGGCATTCTACTCTTTTACAACATACCAAATCTTAAAGATGAAGCTAAAACTCTGCTACTACTCATTATGATTACTAGTGCTAAACTCCTAATCCCACAGAGGTAGAAAACACAAGAGATACCTAATATGACACTATGGAAAGGTCAGATGGAGGAGCTACTTGCTCTAGAGAGATATCACTTTTATAAGACAGGAAAATGGAACGCCACAAAAGATACAGGTTAAAGTGTCCATGAGTTGTATACTGGTAATTGAAACATCCATTTTACCCCCGACTTTACCTTCGCTACCTATGTCGCCTTCTCATTCCCTAGTCTCGATACCTCAAAAGAAATGTCTGGTCCTCGATTAATCTTCTGTGAAAACAGATGCCCATTAGGTCACTGGGATTCCCTTTATTTATTTTTGATTTATTTATTTCCTTTCTTTGTTTTTTTCTGTTTTTTGCAGTATTTGTTAATAATGTTTACAAATTAGAGCAGATCATTCATATATAGCAACAGTCGTGAAGCGGTTTATTCAATGGAAACAACCCCCTGGCTTGTTACACAGCATACCTTATTGGTGTAAAATAAAAGGACACTGACGAGGGGCTCATTTCCCCGGAACCACAATTGGAGTTTATGGTTTATTAAATAGGACGTGTTCATAAAGTTGTAACTCGCGCTTTGATTGTATAACAAATCCTAGACTCTTGTATCACTGTATGTCATTTGAGTGATTTGCTTCATATAACATTTGAATTTTCTTTATTTTCAATAAAATATTTAAAAAAAAAAAAGTGTGTGTGTATATATGTATGTATATATATATATATATGTATATGTATATATATATATATATAAACACACACACATTAATTACCAAGCAAGATAAATTGTAAAAGACAATTAAAGCATTTATTTATAAGGATAGTTCATGATCCTGAAACTGAGACAGGTTTGCAAATGACATGCATAGATGTAAATTATATGCACACTGAGGGCCAGATTACAAGGGGAGCTCTATCTTAATGTGCGTCCGCAAAGGGGCAAATTTACCCCTTTACAGGTGCACGCTAAATAACCAGCCATGACAAGTGGCAAGTTAATGTGACTGCGAGCTCACGGTTTCACATTGCGCTTAGCGCAGTTAACTAGAGGTCAGACTTCGGTTTTAAAAGAAAAGAAATGCCCCAATTGCCCCCAAAATAAAGAGGCCAGCACATTAACATTTAAAATAAAGACAAGCATTTTTTGCGCTGCGCTAGGTGGTTTAATGTGGCTGTCGGCACTAAAATGAGAGCCTATGGAAGTGCGCTCTCGTGAGCACTTTGCTTCCAGGCAATGGGAACGTGAGTTTGAGTTCGCATTGTGTGCACTTTTAAAACCAGCGAATTTACTTGCGCTGGTATTACTGAGTGGAGAGCAAATATTGCGCTCATGTAAACGTAATATTTTGCTCCACTAGTAATCTAGCCCCAAATCAGCACAGACTAGCTGATAAGTGAGCTCCATACCTAGCACTTTTGTAAGTCACACTTGAGAAAGTAAGTGATTGGCTCTAACGCACAGTGGAGGCATTCTCTTGTAAACAACCAGTGTAATGTAAGTGCTTCATTTCTTCATGAGCATTGTACTGACACATCTCATGATTTTTCAAACACAAGTTTCTTCTATAAGATACGACGAGTTCACGGATTCATCCTTTACTTGTGGGATATTATCCTCCTGCTAACAGGAAGTGGCAAAGAGCACCACAGCAGAGCTGTCTATATAGCTCCTCCCTTGACTCCACTCCCAGTCATTCTCTTTGCCTATTCTAAGTAATAGGAAAAGTGAAAGAGGTGATAATGTTAGTTTTTATTTTCTTCAAGCAAGAGTTTTTTATTTTAAATGGTACCGGTGTGTACTATTTTCCCTCAGGCAGCAGATGCATGAAGACTTCTGCCTGGAGGCTGATGATCTTAGCAGTTGTTACTAAGATCCAGAGCAGTTCCCACAGAATGGCTGAGGAGTACTTAAGAAACTTCAGTGTGAGGAACGTTTTTCATGCTATAACCAGTGAGGTATGTTCAGTAATTTTTTTCTGGAGAGACGGTGTTATTTCAGAATTGGCTGACGGTATCCCCATGAGGGAGAGGGTAAGCAGTAATCCTTAAGTATAAAGAGGGGTATTACTGAGATTGCATATATGGGCTATAAAAAAATATGGTTGACACTGATGTTAGAATGTTTGTGGGCAAACGTTTACATGACTGGGAGTGCAGATAACGTTTTTTATGAGAGGCGTTTTTTATGCTTTATTGAGGGTACACATGGCTTCATTTATGGGTATATGAACCCACATGGCTAGGTTTTAAACCGCTCTGTTGCGGTTAATTTAGGCTGTGAGACATCGAGTGAGATGGGCGGGGCCTATTTTCGGCCCTCAGTTGCGCAGTTGTTTTTCTCAGGCAAGCAGCAAGCTCCAACTCCGGTGGGCCTTTGTGCGCAGTATTGGGCCAAATAGAAGGTTTAACCCGGTTTTACAGACCCCTGAGGGGAGGTAGGCGCCACAGCAGGGCTGTGGCGAGGTGCAGGGGGTGCTTTTTATTGAAATAAACGTTTTATAATATTCCGTTTTTTCTGGTAAGGGTTAAGTATTCTTTTCCTTGTGGGGCAAACTTAGCTGCAAAGTTGGGATGCTTCTATAATAAAATTGGGATAATTTTATTTTTTTCAAGCAGTTTTGGAAAAATGTTATGCTTTTTTTTTCTCTTAAAGGCACAGTACCGTTTTTTTCAGGTTGTTATTTTTTCACTAAATTAAGTGTTTTCAAGCCTGTTTGTGGTCATTACTAGCCTGTTTAACATGTCTGACATTGAGGAAAGCCAATGTTCCATGTGTTTAGAAGCCATTGTGGAACCCCCACATAAAATGTGTCCCTCATGTACTGAAAGGGCCTTACATTGCAAAGAACATATTTTAGCTGATAAAAGTATGTCTCAGGATTATTCACAGTCAGAAGAGAATCGGGTTATGCCATCTACTTCTCCCCAAGTGTCACAACCTTTAACGCCCGCACAAGCGACGCCAAGTACTTCTAGTGCGTCCAATTCTTTCACCCTGCAAGATATGGCCGCAGTTATGTCTACCACCCTCACAGAGGTATTATCTAAACTGCCTGGTTTGCAGGGGAAGCGCAGTAGGTCCGGTATGAGAGTAAATGCTGAGCCCTCTGACGCTTTATTAGCCATCTCCGATGTACCCTCACAATGTTCTGAATTGGGGGTGGGGGAATTGCTGTCTGAGGGAGAGCTTTCTGATTTAGGAAAGATGTTCCCTCAAAAAGACTCGGATATGACGGCTTTTAAGTTTAAGCTTGAACACCTCCGCTTGTCACTCAGGGAGGTTTTAGCCTTAGAATTAAGGCTCTCAAGCTAGCTAATTCCTTTATTACAGATGCCGCTTTTCAACTGGCTAAATTAGCGGCAAAGAATTCAGGTTTTGCCATTTTAGCGCGTAGAGTGTTATGGCTTAAGTCCTGGTCTGCTGATGTGTCATCAAAATCTAAGCTATTAGCTATTCCTTTCAAGGGTAAGACCCTATTCGGGCCTGAACTGAAGGAGATCATTTACGACATCACTGGAGGAAAAGGCCATGCCCTTCCTCAGGATAAGACAAATAGAATGAGGGCCAAACAAAATAATTTTCGTTCCTTTCGAAACTTCAAAGGTGGTCCCGCTACCTCCTCCCCTGCCACAAAGCAGGAGGGGAATTTTGCTCAATCCAAGTCAGTCTGGAGACCTAACCAGACCTGGAATAAAGGTAAACAGGCCAAGAAGCCTGCTGCTGCTACTAAGACAGCATGAAGGGGCAGCCCCCGATCCGGGACCGGATCTAGTGGGGGGCAGATTTTCTCTCTTCGCTTGGGCAAGAGACGTTCAGGATTCCTGGGCATTCGAAATTGTGACCCAGGGGTATCTTCTAGAATTCAAAGATTCTCCTCCAAGGGGGAGATTTCATCTTTCACGGTTGTCTGTAAACCAGACAAAAAGAGAGGCGTTCTTACGCTGTGTAGAAGACCTATATACTATGGGTGTAATCTGCCCAGTTCCAAAAGCAGAACAGGGGCAGGGGTTTTACTCCAATCTGTTCGTGGTTCCAAAAAAAGAGGGAACCTTCAGACCGATTTTAGATCTCAAGATCCTAAACAAATTTCTCAGAGTCCCATCCTTCAAGATGGAGACCATTCGGACAATTTTACCAATGATCCAGGAGGGTCAATATATGACCACCGTAGATTTGAAGGATGCGTATCTTCACATTCCTATCCACAAAGATCATCACCAGTTCCTCAGGTTCGCCTTCCTGGACAAGCATTACCAGTTTGTGGCTCTTCCTTTCGGGTTGGCCACAGCTCCCAGCATTTTCACAAAGGTGCTAGGGTCCCTTCTGGCGGTTCTAAGGCTGCGGGGCATAGCAGTGGCGCCCTATCTGGACGATATCTTGATTCAGGCGTCAACTTACCAACTAGCCAAATCTCTCACGGACATCGTGTTGGCTTTTCTAAGATCTCACGGGTGGAAGGTGAACATAAAGAAGAGTTCACTTGTCCCTCTCACAAGAGTTCCATTCCTGGGAACTCTGATAGACTCGGTAGACATGAAAATTTTTCTGACGGAGGTCAGAAAATCAAAGATCTTAACCACCTGCCGAGCACTTCATTCCATTCCTCAGCCGTCAGTGGCTCAGTGTATGGAGGTAATTGGACTAATGGTAGCGGCAATGGACATAGTTCCATTTGCTCGCTTGCATCTCAGACCACTGCAACTATGCATGTTCAGACAGTGGAATGGGGACTATGCAAATTTATAAATCTGGATCAAGAGACCAGAGACTCTCTTCTTTGGTGGTTGTCACAGGATCATCTGTCCCAGGGAATGTGTTTCCGCAGGCCAGCATGGGTCATAGTGACGACGGACGCCAGCCTATTGGGCTGGGGTGCAGTCTGGAATTCCCTAAAGGCACAGGGTGTGTGGACTCAGGAGGAGGCTCTCCTTCCAATAAATATTCTAGAACTGAGAGCGATATTCAAGGCGCTTCAGGCGTGGCCTCAGCTGGCTTCGGCCAAATTCATAAGATTCCTGTCGGACAATATCACGACTGTAGCATATATCAATCAAGGGGGAACAAAGAGTTCTCTAGCGATGATAGAGGTTTCCAAAATAATTTGATGGGCAGAGACTCACTCTTGCCATCTATCAGCAATCTATATCCCAGGAGTGGAGAACTGGGAAGCGGATTTTCTAAGTCGACAGACTTTTCATCCGGGGGAGTGGGAGCTAAATTGATTCATCAATGGGGCGCACCAGAATTGGATCTGATGGCATCTCGTCAGAATGCCAAACTTCCTTGTTACGGGTCCAGATCGAGGGATCCCCAAGCAGTACTGATAGATGCTCTAGCAGTACCTTGGTCGTTCAACCTGGCTTATATGTTTCCTCCTTTTCCTCTCGTTCCTCGTCTGATTGCCAGAATCAAACAGTAGGGGCTTCGGTTATTTTGATAGCACCAGCGTGGCCACGCAGGACTTGGTATGCAGACCTGGTGGAAATGTCATAACTGCCACTGAGACAGGACCTTCTCATTCAAGGTCCGTTCCAGCATCCAAATCTAGTTTCTCTGCGGCTGACTGCCTGGAGATTGAACGCTTGATTTTATCTAAGCGGGGATTCTCTGAGTCGGTCATAGATACCTTGATTCAGGCTCAAAAACCTGTCACTAGGAACATTTACCATAAGATATGGCGTAATTATCTTTATTGGTGCGAATCCAAAGGCTACTCATGAAGTAGGATTTTGTCCTTTCTCCAAGAAGGATTGGAGAAGGGGTTATCAGCTGCTAGTTCCCTAAAGGGACAGATATCTGCTTTATCTATTTTACTGCACAAGCGTCTGGCAGATGTTCCAGACGTTCAGTCGTTTTGTCAGGCTTTGGTTAGAATTAAGTCTGTGTTTAAACCTGTTGCTCCGCCATGGAGTTTGAATTTAGTTCTTAAAGTTCTTCAAGGGGTTCCGTTTGAATCTATGCATTCCATAGATATTAAGCTTCTATCTTGGAAAGTTCTGTTTTTAGTTGCTATCTCTTCGGTTCAATGAGTTTCAGAACTATCTGCATTGAAATGCGACTCGCCTTATCTTGTTTTCCATTCTGATAAGGTAGTTTTGCGTACCAAACCTGGATTCCTTCCTAAGATTTTACTAATAAGAATATTAATCAGGAAATTTTTGTTCCTTCTCTGTGTCCTAACCCTTCTTCTAAGAAGGAGCGTCTGTTACACAACTTGGACGTGGTTCGTGCTTTGAAGTTTTACTTGCAAGCGACCAAAGATTTCCGTCAAACATCTTCTGTGTTTGTTGTCTATTCTGGAAAACGTAGAGGTCAAAAAGCTACGGCTACCTCTCTTTCTTTTTGGCTGAAAAGCATCATCTGGTTGGCATACGAGACTGCTGGACAGCAGCCTCCTGAAAGGATTACAGCTCACTCTACTAGAGCGGTGGCTTCCACATGGGCTTTTAAAAATAATGCTTCTGTTGAACAGATTTGTAAGGCTGCGACTTGGTCTTCTCTTCATACCTTTTCCAAATTTTACAAATTTGATACTACTTTTGCTTCTTCGGAGGCTATTTTTGGGAGGAAAGTTCTTCAAGCAGTGGTGCCTTCTGTTTAGGCATCTGTCTTGTCCCTCCCGTTCATCCGTGTCCTGTAGCTTTGGTATTGTATCCCACAAGTAAAGGATGAATCCGTGGACTCGTCGTATCTTATAGAAGAAAAGTAAATTTATGCTTACCTGATAAATTGATTTCTTCTATGATACGACGAGTCCACGACCCGCCCTGTCATTTTAAGACAGATTATATTTTTTGATTTAAAACTTCAGTCACCTCTGCACCTTTTTCTTCCTATACCTTCGGTCGAATGACTGGGGGGTGGAGTCAAGGGAGGAGCTATATAGACAGCTCTGCTGTGGTGCTTTTTGCCACTTCCTGTTAGCAGGAGGATAATATCCCACAAGTAAAGGATGAATCCGTGGACTCGTCGTATCATAGAAGAAATCAATTTATCAGGTAAGCATAAATTTACTTTTTTTGTGCGTGTCAGGTAGCGCTCTTATTATTATTAAGAAGGTGAAAGTAAAAATTTTTTGCTTGCGCTCTAACCCGATGTGTGAAAAAAGCTGAACTTAGATTATTGTGATCTCGTTAACGTATTACCACATAGAAGTCAATTGAGCAAAAAAAGGCGGGAAAAAACCTAACACCCTACTCCTGCGCAAACTGATCCCATATTCTTAAGTGTGTTAATCCGACATAAAAATATGAATATTTAACATTCCAATGTTCTTCACATGTGTTCTATGTATTCATAAATACATACATCTACATATATCTGATGCTATTTTGCTAAATATATATATATATATATATATATATATATATATACCTCTATATATAAATGATTATATATAGGTAAAGATATTTACATATATATATATATTCAGGAATATATATTTAAAAATACCTAGAACATGTGAAATATTTACATCAAATACACAGTATAACACTATTAAATATGAATATTGAATAAATATGCTTTTTTCATGTTTTCAGCCAATGCACGTGTGTGTGTATATATATATATATATATATATATATATATATATATATATATATATATGTGTGTGTGTGTATACATATGTGTTTATATGTGTATATATGTCTGTAAATACACATATAAATACATATGTACACACATATAAATAAATACATTTTGCGCAATACTTGTTTTTAATAATTTTTATTAGATAGTGTTATTATGAGTTTAACTGTACTTTTTGATATATTTTTCATGTGTTTTGTACCACTTTTTTGTTTCGCGAAACAGTTAAGATCAGTATAACTGTGGTTTATAACATTCATCAGTAATGAGAAACTAACATTTATTACACTTTATTAAGAATAACATAAATCAATAATTGAATAGAATAAAATGTTCCTACCATGAGAATATAAAGATTATTTATATAATAATAATGCCTTGCAGTAGAAATAAATTCTCAAGTAAAATAACAGGCTACTAGAAAGCCACTATAACTACCACTAAATGTATGCACTGATGCCGGTCCGCCTACAATAAATGTCCCCTGCATTTCTGGCTGAGAAAAAAACCACTGCACATTTGCAATTTGAAATAGCTAACTGAAAAAATAATATTAAACGTGCACTGCTGAACTGTCATACAAGAAAACGGCTAACTGGGCAAGAAGAAAGCTGTGGGTGGAGCTTCATGGCCATTTTCAGATGCTAGCAAACAATGATTATTTAAATGTTTCATGTACTTCATACAAGATTATAGATGTGAGACCAGATGCAGGATGCTTCTCTGGTATGTAACAAGTTATCAAAATTATGTATTGGGTCTAGACTGCCCCTTTAAGCTTTGGAAAGCTGAAAAGGAGCCTAGTATAGATGAAATATTCACTATTAATTGTAAAACAATTTGATTCTTCTATATTGATTGAGAGAAATATAAGAACAGATTTTGTAAAAATGGTCTGGAGTGATTCCCCCTAAATGTCCAGTTACAATTGATTTACCCTATTTTTAATTCTAAATTTTTGATCAATGCTATCATAAAGGTGAATTTCCTTCCCCTATTGATGGTACCATTTGATCAATAATTGTTTGATGGCAGTAAGGGAGGAGGATTACATTACAAATATTTTTTTCATCAAAGAAAATGTGAATCATGATCTGATATGATGGTGAATATGTTAAATGGAAATAGATTTATATTTATAAGGTCAGATATGATGGCTAATTAAATGGAGATTGATTGATATCAAAAATTATTCTGAGATATGTATTATAATAATGTTTAATTTAGTTATGTTGTTATTGTAGTTAATCTAAAAAAAAAGGGGGGGGGGGTATGTCCCTGCAAGTTGCAATTGCCTCTTATAGAAAATAATGGAGTTTGCTGGGGAGAGCAGAATCACCAGGTTGCAGGGGTCACCCTTTTAAAAATAAAATGCTGTAGCCAATACAAATCAGATCACCCTGCTTTCAGCATATATTACCATATATTTGCCTCTATTTCCGTATGCATATGTTCTTCTATTAGTTTGCAAGAAAAAACAGCAAGATCTTCAGAGGAAAATGTTTAGAGAATATGCCAGACCTGGTAGAGAAATTTCAGCTACTCCCATGGAACGCCCCTGTTTAGCCCAGTAGCAGAGGCAGAAAAACACATTTTACAATAAGGAAAACCATATGTTTTAAGTTTTGTTATATAAATATTTAATTTCATAGTGTTTCTTGCATTTGCATTGAAGTCTTATTTTGATTTCTACTGTGTGCCTTAGATTTTTTTTCCTGTGTAATTTTAGTACAAATTTTACATTTGCCATAAAATAAAATTTTTGCAGAACAATTTTATGATTTGTGATGCAATTAAATAAATACTATTTCATTACTGCATGTTTTTATTTTAATATTTCATTTATTTGCTTCAGATGTTTGTTTTTTTGTTTTGTTTTTTTATTTGAATCACTATTTCTTTCATAATATGGTGAGAGTCTATAAGCCATCACATGTGGGTTTAAAGTCTGGTCCTACAGCCCACACAACAGAACTTTATTCCCTCCAACTTTTCTATTATTGCTTAGTCAAATTTTTTGCCTCCAGCTCTTGCCCTTATTCTTAGCAGGCTCTCGGATGATCCTGATAATTTCTGAAGGTGGGTAGCTCATTTACAGAAGTTTCTTAACTAACTTCTTTGCAGAACTCTCCAAAACGGTATGCTCTGTTCCGACTTTCTTTCACAAACTGGAATGATACACTACAAGTTATCCTAAGAGCATTGGAGATGGCAAGCACCATTAATTAACTAGAGTTTTGCATACATTTATGTTGATTTAACCCTTTATTGACTCAAACAATTTTATTGTAATATATTTTAAAGCACAATTTTTGTTTTTCTCCTAAAGAGACAGTATGGCCTTGCAGAACCTGGTACGTAGATCTGGTACAAATTTCCTCCGGCCAGTCTTGGCTTCTTCCTCTCAGGAAGGACCTTCTCTTGAGCCTGGGACAAGAGGCAAGACCTCCTAAGCATACCTAGGTCTCAAGGTCCCTTCTTCCATTAAATTGACAACATGGCAATTAAATGTCTGAGAGGTTTTCCAGATCAAGTGAGATGCTTTGATTCAGACCAGAAAGCCAGTTACAAGATGCATTTATCACAGTGTCTGGAAAGTTTTTTTTTTCCTTTTCTCGTGTGAGTCGCAAGAATTACCATTGACTCTTTCAGCATTCCTAAAATGCTTTGGTTTTTGCAGGATGGTCTGAAAAAGGGTTTATCAGCCAGTTCCCTTGAAAGCTTAATTTCTACCCTTTCAGTCTTGTATCACAAGACAATTTCAAGGCTTTCTGACATTCAAGCCTTTGTTCAAACTTTGGTCAGGATAAGACTAGTTATCAGGCCTTCTTCCCTTTTGTTGAACCTTATCTTTGTTTTGAGGGTTCTTCTGTTTGAACCTATGCATGCTTTGGACTTCCAACTTTTGTCTTGGAAAGTTATCTTTCTCTTGGCCATTTCCTTAGCCAGAAGAGTAGCTGCATTTCTGCTCTCTTGTGATTCTCCTCACCTGATTTTTCATCAGGGTAAAGCAGTTTTAAGAAAACTACTCCTTTTTTCCTTCCTATAGTTGTTTTTTTCTGTAAAGATCAATCAGGATATTGTAGTCCCATCTCTCTGTCTAGCAGCAAAAAATGCTAAAGAGAGATTACTTCATAACTTTGATGTATTAAGGGCCTTGAAATTGTATCTTCAAGCCACTAAAGAATTCAGAAATTCTTCTTTTGTTTATCCATTTCTCAGGTCCCCGCAAGGGATAGAAAGCTACTGCAATCACTTTGGGAAAGCATACCTAGTAGTGGACAAGGGACAAGTCTCCACCTGAACACAATACTGCTCATTCTACCAGAGCAGCTGCCACCTCTTGGGCTTTTAGAAATGAAGCTTACATTGAACACTTTTGCAAGACAGGTACTTGGTCATTTTAAAGTTGCTTTTGGTTGGAAAGTTCTGCAGGTCATAGTGCATGTTTAGTACCCCTGTTTTCCTTAACCGTTTTCCCCTACTAATTTATTGTGGACTTCACAGCTTGGGTATAGATTATGCTTACCTGATTAAAAAAAAAAAAAAAATCATGATGGTGAGAGTCCACTATACCCATCCTTTTTTTTCCATAACCGTTGGTGGCAGTACCAGTTTGCACTTCTTTTACTCTGCTTTTCCTTTCCTACTTTCTTATTTTCTCCTTTCTCTTGGCCATATGTATGACTAAGGAATCATGGGAAAGTAGGAGAGGTTAAAGCTCTGTTGTGTGGGATTTTTTGTCTCTTCCTGTAGGACTGAACTTTATTCCTCTCTTTAACTGTGCCCTTAATCGTCTGGCTTTGTGCCTGCATAATAGTGTTCACTATTAGTAAAAATGAAATCACGAGATCGTCAATGCGATCACGTGATTTCAAGGCCAGGATTGGATAATAAAGGGACAGTATACACTCATTTTCATATAACTGCATGTAATAGACACTACTATAGAGAATAAGATGCACAGATACTGATATAAAAATCCAGCATAAAATGGTTTAAAAACGTACTTAAAAGCTTTCAGTTTAGCTCTGTTGGAAAGCCCACTGCAAGTGGGAAATAAGACACTCCCCCCCCCCTTCTTTTGCATATGAAAAGACCCTTTACACAAACAGGAGCAAGCTGGAGAAGGTAGCTGACGGTATTCAAATAAAACTTTGGGGCTTGGTTAGGAGTCTGAAAATCAGAGCAATGTTATTTAAAAATAAGCAAAATTATACATTTAAAAAAAACAAAAAAACTTTATGGGCTTTATAAATAGATCATCTACAAAACATTTATGCAAAGAAAAAAATGAGTGTTAGGACGGCATGGAACACCCTAGTGGCGTGAAAGGGTTAACTAAAAGCTTGGTTCTTGCACTTGGGCTGGATCTATATGTATAGGTTTGTATATCTATACACAGGCTGCAAGAATTAATATGTTAAAGCATAAGGGCAGGAGCTGCTTTAGAAACCATTGTGCCCCAGGCAAAATACTATTTACAAACCTGCAAGTCTCTCATTGAATAAAAATGATCTCTTAAGTATTTTTTATTGAATTTATACAGCATACATATTGTATTAATAATGAGACCAAAGGTTATAACAACTGATTATGGGCTAGATTACGAGTAGTGGGCTTTTTTGCGTTTGTCGAGTCACTCTCATATTATGAGTTGAATTTAAAAAGCATGAGAGAATAAACCTTACGCATGCAAAAATTTGAACTTCAAATATCTCGACCACGTTAATATATTTTTCCATAGACTTCAATAGAGCGAGAAAAATGCAAAAAAAAAAAACCACACAAAAAAAATACCACCCATACTCGCACTCTAACCTGATTGTATTTATTCAAGAGAGCTAAATCCGACATTAAATATGAATATTTTACATTCCATTCAATAGATACAATGCACTTATATATGTCTATATACGTATACCTATGTGTATATATGTCTGTAAATACATATACACGTATAAATACATATGTATACACATAAACATGTATGTTACCTACATTAATTATTTTAAGCAAATGCTTTGAAACATACAAGGCGGTAATAAATCATACCCAGTGTAAAGAGAGATGCATGAGAGGTTTTTGTTTTTTAATCTCCCTGTATCTCTTCACTTACTGAAAACACAGGTCTTTGATTTAGAGAATATAGAGATGCACATATAGGAAGGAACAATGGAATTTGCTGCTCTGCAAGCAAGGCTCAAGTCTGATTTACTGTGTTTTTACTTTCACTGTTAAGTGATTTCTAGTGCAGCTTTTGCTTGCATAGCATGGTGATTTTATTTATTAAGTGCTGCCCATGCTATGAAGGGGGCAGAGGAGGTGCAGCATGGGATAGCCTGTACTGAACAAAAGAAGCTTACTTTGCCATTGATAACCCTTTTTTCAGTGCAGTCACTGACATGAAAGGTATGATGTCTTTGTACTAGATGGTACTTGCAGATTAGCATCTTGGCTTGTGGCTGGAACAAACGTTACTGCTGTACATATCAAGTGCTTATATTATATGCTACAAATCATTTTGCTTACTAGAGAGAAATGATTTAGTAACCAATTCGTTTTTTATGGTTTTCTTTCCAAATGTGATTTTAGACGTTCATCACTAGTCTTTGCACTGTATACATGTGATGCAGCATATGTAACTGAATAGCAACACACTCCAGTGACATGAACTCTTTCTCCCTGAATTAGATCTCACAGACAGCAGCAGTTTCGAGCGAGTGAAATTTTGGGTGACTGAATTACAGAACTATGAGGAGGTCAGTAGGTTTTCTCTTTACTTAGCCCAAGTTCGATTAAACTTCCAGATGTCGCCCTCTAATTATTTTCTTCCCTCTGTTGCCAGCACTGCCGTATTTATATCTGTGGAACCAAAAGTGACCTTGTAGAGAATAAGAGCCAGCGGCGAGTTGATTTCCATGATGTGCAAGATTATGTAGATGGTATATTTTCTTCTGTCTGTTTGTTTTTATCCACCCCCAGCAAAACCGAGTTAAAGAAACAAAACACAAAATCCCATATACAACAAGTGTTAATCTCTATTTGATACGACAATCTGTTATATTTTAGTAAACTTTTTGTTAGGTTTTGGGGTTTGTAGTCAAAAGGCTTTAAGTCAATGTATACCTCAGTGGTAATTGGATGTTATCAAAAGCCACATTTCATCTGTAAGATGAATGCAGATATCGGTCTAGCTATATAAAACTATTTTGTCAGACAGAGATTTATAACTCCTCAAAATGTTGTATGTAGATTAAAGGGACATGAAACCAACATTTTTTTCTTTCATGATTCAGATAGAGCATACAATTTTAAGGAACTTTCTAATTTTTACTTCTACTATCAAATTTGCTTCATTCTCTTGGTATCCTTTGCTGAAAAAGCAGCAATGCACTACTGGGTGCTAGCTGGCCACATCTAGTGGGGTCAATGGCAATACACAAATGTGTGCAGTCACCAGCTAGCTCCCTGAAGTATAGGATATGTACATATCCTTTTTTCAATAAAGGATACCAAGAGTACAAAATACATTTGAAAATAGAAGTGAATTTAAAAATGTCTTAAAATGGCAAGCTCTATCTGAACCATGCAAGTTTAATTTTGACTTTCCTATCCCTTTTAACTAATGCATTAATACATTTTACAATATAGACATTGACAGAAAAGAGATGGTTATACAACATATCATTTATATTCAATACAAGAGGTTTCAACTTATTATGTTTGTCTTTTTTTTTTTTTTTTGCTTGTTGTATATGTATTGTTCTTCCTGTGGTGTGCATAGAGCAGACAGTTTTGTGGCTTCAGCAGATAATATTGATTTGAATACATATTTAGTTTACTATTCCCAGTAGAAAAGCTGCTGTAAGCTTAAAAGTATTGACCTCTGCATAGATTGTGACTCTGTGGTAAAGATCTAATATAATTTGTACCAATACCCAGTGATTTGTAGTTTGTGATTATGTAGCATTGGTCCTTGTAGGCTACATAATGAGCAAACTTTCAGGAACTCTGCTAGATCACATTTTAAAGGGACAGTATACTCCAAAACAAATAAGGGCTATTTTAATAAAGCTTTTTATGTAGTTAAAGTTTGCAATATATATGTATTAGCTATTTTGCTGCTAAAGGTGATAAAAATAAGAAAAAGTACTTTCAGTACATATGTACGTCATACACATTAGTTACAGAGCTAGGGTTTTCCACTTCCTAACTTGTGTGCTTAAAGCCAGGAAGTCACAAATGTGAATCATTGCAAACACTCCCCAAAGTAGCCTAAAACTCACTGTTGGTTTTTTCCTTCTCTGTTTTGTAAAAATGTGGTGGAATCTCACCCCCTCCTCACTGTTTAATTAGCCACTGCAGAAATTAGTGGCTACTTGTCCGAAGAATAAGTAATCATTTACAGCACTCGCTGTTAGTAAAACCGATAGATTATTAGTCATGTAAAAAAACACTTGGTATACTGTATAAAGGGAGGGCTGGAGGCTGTAAATATTACAGGGCTGCACAATCACACAAGGCATATTTAGCCCTAACTTTGGTGACCATTTAATTATGTTATCGTCCTCTAAATAAATTTTGTTTTTAATATATGTACAATGCATCTAATACCTTCTCATCTGATTTATTCATAGAGATTAAAGCCTATGTCTGCGAGACCTCTAGTAAAACCGGACAAAGTGTAGGTGAGTTCACGCAACTATATATTTCTAGTGTACATCATTTATTTTTTTTATCTAATAAACACCCAAAACTGCATATCCAAGTTCAACTTCTATTAATGTAATATAACATTATTTTTTGATGTAGCAAACATTTTCAAGTTCTAAAACATGTTTTTTTTTTTTTGTTTTTTGTTTTTTTTTTGCAGTTAAAGGGACACTGAACCCAAATTTTTTTATTTTGTGATTCAGAGCATGCAATTTTAGGCAACTTTCTAATTTACTCCTATTGGCAAATGTTCTTCATTCTCTTGGTATCTTTATTTGAAAAGCAAGAATGTAAGTTTAAATGCCGGCCCATTTTTGGTGAACAACCTGGGTTGTTCTTGATGATTGGTGGATAAATTCATCCACCAATAAACACGTGCTGTCCAGGGTCTGCACTTTCTTTTTCAAATAAATATAGCAAGCGAACAAAGAAAAATTGATAATAGGAGTAAATTAGAAAGTTGCTTAAAATTGCATGCTCTATCTGAATCACGAAAGAAAAGAAATTGGGTTCAGTATTCCTTTAATGTACAGCCATAAATGTTAAAGGGACAGTCTAGTCAAAATTAAACTTTCATGATTCAGATAGGGCATTCAATTTTAAATAACTTTCCAATTTACTTTTATCATCAAATTTGCTTTGTTCTCTTGGTAGTTTTTGTTGAAAACTTAACCTAGGTAGGCTCATATGCTAATTTCTAAGCTCTTGATGGCCGTCTCTTTATCTCAGTGCATTTTGACAGTTTTTCACAGCTAGACAGCACTAGTTCATGTTTGCCATATAGATAACCTTGTGCACACTCCTGTGCAGTTACTTTTGAGTCAGCATCAATTTGCTAAAATGCAAGTCTGTCAAAATAACTGAATAAGGGGGGGCAATCTGCAGTGGATTAGATACAATTAATATAACAGTGTTGGTTATGCAAAACTGGGGAATGGGTAATAAAGGGATTATCTATCTTTCTTTCTTGTAATTGGCAAGAGTCCATGAGCTAGTGACGTATGGGATATACAATCCTACCAGGAGGGGCAAAGTTTCCCAAACCTCAAAATGCCTATAAATACACCCCTCACCACACCCACAATTCAGTTTTACAAACTTTGCCTCCTATGGAGGTGGTGAAGTAAGTTTGTGCTAAGATTTCTACGTTGATATGCGGCCCTCAGCATGTTGAAGCCCGGTTCCTCTCAGAGTACAGTGAATGTCAGAGGGATGTGAAGGGAGTATCACCTATTGAATACAATGGTCTTCCTAACTGGGATCTATTTCATAGGTTCTCTGTTATCGGTCGTAGAGATTCATCTCCTACCTCCCTTTTCAGATCGACGATATACTCTTATATACCATTACCTCTACTGATTCTCGTTTCAGTACTGGTTTGGCTATCTGCTATATGTGGATGGGTGTCTTTTGGTAAGTATGTTTCATTTACTTAAGACACTCTCAGCTATGGTTTGGCACTTTATATATAAAGTTCTAAATATATGATTGTACTTATACTGATAAACCTGAATCATGGCAAATATATTTCCTTTTTGCAGACTGTCAGTTTTATATCTGGGAAATGCTTTTTAAAAAAAATATTTTCTCTTGCAAGGTGTATCCAGTCCACGGATTCATCCTTACTTGTGGGATATTCTCATTCCCTACAGGAAGTGGCAAAGAGAGCACACAGCAGAGCTGTCCATATAGCTCCCCCTCTGGCTCCGCCCCCCAGTCATTCTCTTTGCCGCTCTAACAAGTAGCATCTCCACGGGAGGGTAAAGTGAATGTGGTAGGGTTCCCTTCCTGGGAACATTAATAGACTCGGTAGTAATGAAAATATTTCTGACGGAGGTCAGAAGGTTAAAGCTTTTAAGTACTTTCCGAGTTCTTCATTCCATTCCTCGGCCATCTGTAGCTCAGTGCATGGAGGTAATCGGATTAATGGTAGCAGCAATGGACGTAGTCCCTTTTGCTCGAATTCATCTCAGGCCACTGCAATTGTGCATGCTCAAACAGTGGAATGGAGATTATGCAGATTTGTCTCCTCAAATCCAACTGGACCAGAAAACCAGAGATTCTCTTCTCTGGTGGTTGTCTCAGGATCACCTGTCGCAGGGAATGTGCTTCCGCAGACCGGAGTGGATCATTGTAACGACCGACGCCAGTATGTTAGGCTGGGGTGCGGTCTGGGGCTCCCTGAAAGCTCAGGGCCTATGGTCTCGGGAAGAGTCTCTTCTCCCGATAAACATTTTGGAACTGAGAGCGATATTCAACACGCTCCAGGCATGGCCTCAGCTAGCGGCGGCCAAGTTCATCAGATTTCAGTCAGACAACATCACGACTAGCATACATAAATCATCAGGGAGGAACAAAGAGTTCCTTAGCGATGAAGGAAGTAACCAAGATAATCAGGTGGGCGGAGGATCACTCTTGCCATCTATCTGCAATTCACATCCCAGGAGTAGACAACTGGGAAGCGGATTTCCTAAGTCGCCAGACTTTTCACCCGGGGGAGTGGGAACTCCACCCGGAGGTATTTGCTCAGCTGACTCAGCTATGGGGCATTCCAGAGTTGGATCTGATGGCGTCCCGTCAGAACACCAAACTTACTCTTTACGGTTCCAGGTCCAGGGACCCCAAGGCGGCATTGATAGATGCTCTAGTAGCGCCTTGGTCCTTCAATCTGGCCTATGTCTTTCCACTGTTTCCCCTTCTCCCTTGGCTGGTAGCCAGAATCAAACAGGAGAAGGCCTCGGTAATTCTGATAGCGCCTGCGTGGCCACGCAGGACTTGGTATGCAGACCTAGTGGACATGTCATCTGTCCCACCATGGACACTGCCAATGAGGCAGGATCTTCTAATACAGGGTCCATTCAAGCATCCAAATCTAGTTTCTCTGCAGCTGACTGCTTGGAGTTTGAACGCTTAATTCTATCCAAGCGTGGGTTCTCTGAATCAGTCATAGATACTCTGATCCAAGCTAGAAAACCTGTCACCAGGAAAATTTACCATAAGATATTGCGGAAATATCTTTGTTGGTGTGAATCCAAGGGTTACTCGTGGAGTAAGATTAGGATTCCAAGGATATTGTCTTCTCTCCAAGAAGGATTGGAGAAAGGTTTATCAGCTAGTTCCTTAAAGGGGCAGATATCCGCTCTGTCTATCCTTTTACACAAGCGTCTGGCAGAAGTACCAGATGTTCAAACGTTTGCACAGGCGTTAGTCAGAATCAAGCCTGTCTATAAACCTGTGGCTTCTCCATGGAGTCTAAATTTAGTTCTTTCAGTTCTTCAAGGGGTTCCGTTTGAACCTTTACATTCCATAGATATTAAGTTATTATCTTGGAAAGTTTTGTTTTTGGTAGCTATATCTTCTGCTCGAAGAGTTTCAGAATTGTCTGCTTTGCAGTGTAACTCACCCTATCTGGTGTTCCATGCAGATAAGGTAGTTCTGCGTACCAAACCTGGTTTTCTTCCTAAAGTTGTTTCTAATAAGAACATTAACCAGGAAATCATTGTTCCTTCTCTGTGTCCTAATCCAGCTTCTAAGAAGGAACGGCTTTTACACAATCTTGATGTGGTTCGTGCTTTGAAATTCTATTTACAAGCAACTAAGGATTTCAGACAAACATCATCTTTGTTTGTCGTCTATTCTGGTAAGAGGAGAGGTCAAAAAGCGACAGCTACCTCTCTTTCCTTCTGGTTGAAAAGCATCATCCGATTGGCTTATGAGACTACTGGGCAGCAGCCTCCTGAACGAATTACAGCTCATTCCACCAGAGCTGTGGCTTCCACTTGGGCCTTCAAGAATGAGGCTTCTGTTGAACAGATTTGCAAGGCAGCGACTTGGTCTTCACTGCATACTTTTGCCAAATTTTACAAATTCGATACTTTTGCTTCTTCGAAGGCTATTTTTGGGAGAAAGGTTTTGCAAGCAGTGGTGCCTTCCGTTTAGGTTACCTGTCTTGTTCCCTCCCTTCATCCGTGTCCTAAAGCTTTGGTATTGGTATCTCACAAGTAAGGATGAATCCGTGGACTGCATACACCTTGCAAGAGAAAACAGAATTTATGCTTACCTGATAAATTACTTTCTCTTGCGGTGTATTCAGTCCACGGCCCGCCCTGGCAATTAAGTCAGGTTAAAATTTCTTGTTTAAACTACAGTCACCACTGCACCCTATGGTTTCTCCTTTTTCTCCTAACCGTCGGTCGAATGACTGGGGGGTGGAGCTAGAGGGGGAGCTATATGGACAGCTCTGCTGTGTGCTCTCTTTGCCACTTCCTGTAGGGAATGAGAATATCCCACAAGTAAGGATGAATCCGTGGACTGGATACACCGCAAGAGAAAGTAATTTATCAGGTAAGCATAAATTCTGTTTTTTTTTATTTCTCACCTGAGGTTTTCAAATTGACTTTTTCTAATTGCGGGCTGTATTAGGCTCGCGAGAGCGCAGAATGCTATAATTTATTGCGTCATTCTTGGCGCGAGACTTTTTTCGTCATTTCCGCCGTCTTAGTTGGCGCCGAGTCTTTTTCACCAGGTTGAAGTTTCGGTCCGGACGTTTTTGGCGCCAAAAAATGTTTTTCAGTTTGTGGTGCGTCATACTTGGTGCCAAACATTTTTTCATTATTTAAGCCTTCATTCCTTTTGCCTCTGGTCTTTTTTTCTATGTCAGAGGCCTATTCTGTTTGCATTTTTTCCCATTCCTGAAACTGTCATATAAGGAAATTGATAATTTTGCTTTATAACATAATTTATGTAAGAACTTACCTGATAAATTCATTTCTTTCATATTAACAAGAGTCCATGAGCTAGTGACGTATGGGATATACATTCCTACCAGGAGGGGCAAAGTTTCCCAAACCTTAAAATGCCTATAAATACACCCCTCACCACACCCACAAATCAGTTTAACGAATAGCCAAGAAGTGGGGTGATAAGAAAAAAAGTGCGAAGCATATAAAATAAGGAATTGGAATAATTGTGCTTTATACAAAAAAATCATAACCACCACAAAAAAGGGTGGGCCTCATGGACTCTTGTTAATATGAAAGAAATGAATTTATCAGGTAAGTTCTTACATAAATTATGTTTTCTTTCATGTAATTAACAAGAGTCCATGAGCTAGTGACGTATGGGATAATGACTACCCAAGATGTGGATCTTTCCACACAAGAGTCACTAGAGAGGGAGGGATAAAATAAAGACAGCCAATTCCTGCTGAAAATAATCCACACCCAAAATAAAGTTTAACAAAAAACATAAGCAGAAGATTCAAACTGAAACCGCTGCCTGAAGAACTTTTCTACCAAAAACTGCTTCAGAAGAAGAAAATACATCAAAATGGTAGAATTTAGTAAAAGTATGCAAAGAGGACCAAGTTGCTGCTTTGCAGATCTGGTCAACCGAAGCTTCATTCCTAAACGCCCAGGAAGTAGATACTGACCTAGTAGAATGAGCTGTAATTCTCTGAGGCGGAATTTTACCCGACTCAACATAGGCAAGATGAATTAAAGATTTCAACCAAGATGCCAAAGAAATGGCAGAAGCTTTCTGGCCTTTCCTAGAACCGGAAAAGATAACAAATAGACTAGAAGTCTTACGTAAAGATTTTGTAGCTTCAACATAATATTTCAAAGCTCTAACAACATCCAAAGAATGCAACGATTTCTCCTTAGAATTCTTAGGATTAGGACATAATGAAGGAACCACAATTTCTCTACTAATGTTGTTGGAATTCACAACTTTAGGTAAAAATTCAAAAGAAGTTCGCAACACCGCCTTATCCTGATGAAAAATCAGAAAAGGAGACTCACAAGAAAGAGCAGATAATTCAGAAACTCTTCTAGCAGAAGAGATGGCCAAAAGGAACAAAACTTTCCAAGAAAGTAATTTAATGTCCAATGAATGCATAGGTTCAAACGGAGGAGCTTGAAGAGCTCCCAGAACCAAATTCAAACTCCAAGGAGGAGAAATTGATTTAATGACAGGTTTTATACGAACCAAAGCTTGTACAAAACAATGAATATCAGGAAGAATAGCAATCTTTCTGTGAAAAAGAACAGAAAGAGCGGAGATTTGTCCTTTCAAAGAACTTGCGGACAAACCCTTATCTAAACCATCCTGAAGAAACTGTAAAATTCTCGGTATTCTAAAAGAATGCCAAGAAAAATGATGAGAAAGACACCAAGAAATATAAGTCTTCCAGACTCTATAATATATCTCTCGAGATACAGATTTACGAGCCTGTAACATAGTATTAATCACGGAGTCAGAGAAACCTCTTTGACCAAGACTCAAGCGTTCAATCTCCATACCTTTAAATTTAAGGATTTCAGATCCGGATGGAAAAAAGGACCTTGTGACAGAAGGTCTGGTCTTAACGGAAGAGTCCATGGTTGGCAAGATGCCATCCGGACAAGATCCGCATACCAAAACCTGTGAGGCCATGCCGGAGCTATTAGCAGAACAAACAAGCATTCCCTCAGAATCTTGGAGATTACTCTTGGAAGAAGAACTAGAGGCGGAAAGATATAGGCAGGATGATACTTCCAAGGAAGTGATAATGCATCCACTGCCTCCGCCTGAGGATCCCGGGATCTGGACAGATACCTGGGAAGTTTCTTGTTTAGATGAGAGGCCATCAGATCTATCTCTGGGAGCCCCCACATTTGAACAATCTGAAGAAATACCTCTGGGTGAAGAGACCATTCGCCCGGATGCAACGTTTGGCGACTGAGATAATCCGCTTCCCAATTGTCTACACCTGGGATATGAACCGCAGAGATTAGACAGGAGCTGGATTCCGCCCAAACCAAAATTCGAGATACTTCTTTCATAGCCAGAGGACTGTGAGTCCCTCCTTGATGATTGATGTATGCCACAGTTGTGACATTGTCTGTCTGAAAACAAATGAACGATTCTCTCTTCAGAAGAGGCCAAAACTGAAGAGCTCTGAAAACTGCACGGAGTTCCAAGATATTGATCGGTAATCTCACCTCCTGAGATTCCCAAACTCCTTGTGCCGTCAGAGATCCCCACACAGCTCCCCAACCTGTGAGACTTGCATCTGTTGAAATTACAGTCCAGGTTGGAAGAACAAAAGAAGCCCCCTGAATTAAACGAAGGTGATCTGTCCACCACGTTAGAGAGTGTCGAACAATCGGTTTTAAAGATATTAATTGATATATCTTCGTGTAATCCCTGCACCATTGGTTCAGCATACATTGCTGAAGAGGTCGCATGTGAAAACGAGCAAAGGGGATCGCGTCCGATGCAGCAGTCATAAGACCTAGAATTTCCATGCATAAGGCTACCGAAGGGAATGATTGAGACTGAAGGTTTCGACAAGCTGTAATCAATTTTAGACGTCTCTTGTCTGTTAAAGACAGAGTCATGGACACTGAATCTATCTGAAAACCCAGAAAGGTTACCCTTGTTTGAGGAATCAAAGAACTTTTTGGTAAATTGATCCTCCAACCATGATCTTGAAGAAACAACACAAGTCGATTCGTATGAGACTCTGCTAAATGTAAAGACTGAGCAAGTACCAAGATATCGTCCAAATAAGGAAATACCACAATACCCTGTTCTCTGATTACAGACAGAAGGGCACCGAGAATCTTTGTGAAAATTCTTGGAGCTGTAGCAAGGCCAAACGGTAGAGCCACAAATTGGTAATGCTTGTCTAGAAAAGAGAATCTCAGGAACTGATAATGATCTGGATGAATCGGAATATGCAGATATGCATCCTGTAAATCTATTGTGGACATATAATTCCCTTGCTGAACAAAAGGCAATATAGTCCTTACAGTTACCATCTTGAACGTTGGTATCCTTACATAACGATTCAATAATTTTAGATCCAGAACTGGTCTGAAGGAATTCTCCTTCTTTGGTACAATGAAGAGATTTGAATAAAACCCCATCCCCTGTTCCGGAACTGGAACTGGCATAATTACTCCAGCCAACTCTAGATCTGAAACACAATTCAGAAATGCTTGAGCTTTCACTGGATTTACTGGGACATGGGAAAGAAAAAATCTCTTTGCAGGAGGTCTCATCTTGAAACCAATTCTGTACCCTTCTGAAACAATGTTCTGAATCCAAAGATTGTGAACAGAATTGATCCAAATTTCTTTGAAAAAACGTAACCTGCCCCCTACCAGCTGAACTGGAATGAGGGCCGTACCTTCATGTGAACTTAGAAGCAGGCTTTGCCTTTCTAGCAGGCTTGGATTTATTCCAGACTGGAGATGGTTTCCAAACTGAAACTGCTCCTGAGGACGAAGGATCAGGCTTTTGTTCTTTGTTGAAACGAAAGGAACGAAAACGATTGTTAGCCCTGTTTTTACCTTTAGACTTTTTATCCTGTGGTAAAAAAGTTCCTTTCCCACCAGTAACAGTTGAAATAATAGAATCCAACTGAGAACCAAATAATTTGTTTCCCTGGAAAGAAATGGAAAGTAGAGTTGATTTAGAAGCCATATCAGCATTCCAGGTCTTAAGCCATAAAGCTCTTCTGGCTAAGATAGCCAGAGACATAAACCTAACATCAACTCTAATAATATCAAAAATGGCATCACAGATGAAATTATTAGCATGCTGGAGAAGAATAATAATATCATGAGAATCACGATTTGTTACTTGTTGCGCTAGAGTTTCCAACCAAAAAGTTGAAGCTGCAGCAACATCAGCCAATGATATAGCAGGTCTAAGAAGATTACCTGAACATAGATAAGCTTTTCTTAGAAAAGATTCAATTTTTCTATCTAAAGGATCCTTAAACGAGGTACCATCTGACGTAGGAATGGTAGTACGTTTAGCAAGGGTAGAAATAGCCCCATCAACTTTAGGGATTTTGTCCCAAAATTCTAACCTGTCAGGCGGAACAGGATATAATTGCTTAAAACGTTTAGAAGGAGTAAATGAATTACCCAATTTATCCCATTCCTTGGAAATTACAGCAGAAATAGCATTAGGAACAGGAAAGACCTCTGGAATAACCGCAGGAGCTTTAAAAACCTTATCCAAACGTATAGAATTAGTATCAAGAGGACTAGAATCCTCTATTTCTAAAGCAATTAGTACTTCTTTAAGTAAAGAGCGAATAAATTCCATCTTAAATAAATATGAAGATTTATCAGCATCAATCTCTGAGATAGAATCCTCTGAACCAGAAGAGTCCAAAGAATCAGAATGATGGTGTTCATTTAAAAATTCATCTGTAGAGAGAGAAGATTTAAAAGACTTTTTACGTTTACTAGAAGGAGAAATAACAGACAAAGCCTTCTTTATGGATTCAGAAACAAAATCTCTTATGTTATCAGGAACATTCTGCACCTTAGATGTTGAGGGAACTGCAACAGGCAATGGTACATCACTAAAGGAAATATTATCTGCTTTAACAAGTTTGTCATGACAATTATTACAAACAACAGCTGGAGGAATAGCTACCAAAAGTTTACAGCAGATACACTTAGCTTTGGTAGATCCAGCAGGCAGTGGTTTTCCTGTAGTATCTTCTGGCTCAGATGCAACGTGAGACATCTTGCAATATGTAAGAGAAAAAACAACATATAAAGCAAAATAGATCAAATTCCTTATAAGACAGTTTCAGGAATGGGAAAAAATGCCAAACATCAAGCTTCTAGCAACCAGAAGCAAATGAAAAATGAGACTGAAATAATGTGGAGACAAAAGCGACGCCCATATTTTTTAGCGCCAAATAAGACGCCCACATTATTTGGCGCCTAAATGCTTTTGGCGCCAAAAATGACGCCACATCCGGAACGCCGACATTTTTGGCGCAAAATAACGTCAAAAAATGACGCAACTTCCGGCGACACGTATGACGCCGGAAACGGAAAAGAATTTTTGCGCCAAAAAAGTCCGCGCCAAGAATGACGCAATAAAATGAAGCATTTTCAGCCCCCGCGAGCCTAACAGCCCACAGGGAAAAAAGTCAAATTTTTGAGGTAAGAAAAAATATGATAATTCAATGCATAATCCCAAATATGAAACTGACTGTCTGAAAATAAGGAAAGTTGAACATTCTGAGACAAGGCAAATAAATGTTTGAATACATATATTTAGAACTTTATAAATAAAGTGCCCAACCATAGCTTAGAGTGTCACAGAAAATAAGACTTACTTACCCCAGGACACTCATCTACATGTTTGTAGAAAGCCAAACCAGTACTGAAACGAGAATCAGTAGAGGAAATGGTATATATAAGAGTATATCGTCGATCTGAAAAGGGAGGTAAGAGATGAATCTCTACGACCGATAACAGAGAACCTTATGAAATAGACCCCGTAGAAGGAGATCACTGCATTCAATAGGCAATACTCTCTTCACATCCCTCTGACATTCACTGCACGCTGAGAGGAAAACCGGGCTCCAACTTGCTGCGGAGCGCATATCAACGTAGAATCTAGCACAAACTTACTTCACCACCTCCCTTGGAGGCAAAGTTTGTAAAACTGATTTGTGGGTGTGGTGAGGGGTGTATTTATAGGCATTTTAAGGTTTGGGAAACTTTGCCCCTCCTGGTAGGAATGTATATCCCATACGTCACTAGCTCATGGACTCTTGTTAATTACATGAAAGAAATGTTGTTTTTTCTTTTACACACTACAAGATGTCTCAATCTGATCCTGTCTCAGAATCTACTTCTGGAATCCTGCTGCCTGATATCGGTTCTACCAAAGCTAAGTGCATTTATTGTAAACTTGTGGTAACTGTTCCTCCAGCTGTAGTTTGTAATAGTTGTCATGATAAACTTTTACATGCAGAGAATGTTTCCATCAGTAATAGTTCATTACATGTTGCTGGTCCTTCAACATCTAATGCTCAGGATATTCCTGTAAATTTAAGAGAATTTATTTCTGATTCCATTCAGAAGGCTTTGTCTGCCATTCCGCCTTCTAATAAACTTAAAAGGTCTTTTAAAACTTCTCATAGAGTTGATGAATTTTCTAATGACCAACAACATACTGATTTATCTATCTCTGATGAGGATCTGTCTGATTCAGAGGATCCTGCCTCAGATATTGGCACTGACAAATCCTCTTATTTATTTAAAATGGAGTATATTTGTTCTTTATTAAAAGAAGTGTTGATTGCATTAGATATGGAGGAGACTAGTCCTCTTGATACTAAAACTAGTAAACGTTTAAATTCGGTTTATAAACCTCATGTAGTTATTCCAGAGGTTTTTCCAGTTCCTGATGCCATTTCAGATATGATTTCTAAGGAATGGAATAGACTGGGTACTTCTTTTACTCCTTCAAGGTTTAAAAAATGGTATCCTTTGCCTACTGATAGATTGGAGTTTTGGGAAAATATCCCTAAAGTTGATGGGGCCATCTCTACTCTTGCTAAACGTACAACTATTCCTACGGAAGATAGTACTTCTTTTAAGGATCCTTTAGATAGGGAGCTTGAATCTTGTCTAAGGAAAGCTTATTTATGTTCAGGCCATCTTCTTAGGCCTGCTATTTCTTTGGCTGATGTTGCAGCTGCTTCAACTTTTTGGTTGGAAACTTTAGCGCAACAAGTATCCGATCATAATGTGTATAGCATTGTTAATTCAACATGCTAATAATTTCATTTGTGATGCCATTTTTGATATCATCAGAATTGATGTTAAATATGTCTTTAGCTATTTTAGCTAGAAGAGCTTTATGGCTTAAATCTTGGAATGCTGATATGACTTCTAAATCAACATTGCTATCTCTTTCTTTCCAAGGTAATAAATTATTTGGTTCTCAGTTGGATTCTATAATTTAAACTGTCACTGGGGGGAAGGGAGCTTTTTTGCCTCGGGATAAAAAATCTAAGGGTAAATTTAAAGCTTCTAACCGTTTTCGTTCCTTTCGACAGAATAAGGAACAGAAACCTAGTCCTTCCCCTAAGGAATCTGTCTCCAATTGGAAGCCTTCCTCAATCTGGAATAAATCCAAGCCATTTAAGAGATCTAAACCAGCCCCCAAGTCCGCATGAAGGTGTGGCCCTCATTCCAGCTCAGCTGGTAGGGGGCAGATTAAAATTTTTCAAGGAGGTTTGGATAAATTCAGTCCAAAATCATTGGATTCAGAACATTGTCTCTCAGGGGTACAGAATAGGTTTTAGAGTAAGACTGCCTGTGAGAAGTTTCTTTCTCTCACGCATTCCAGTGAACCCAGAGAAATCACAGGCTTTCCTGAAGTGTGTTTCAGATCTGGAGTTATCTGGGCTAATTGTTCCAGTTCCTTTTCAGGAACAGGGTCTGGGGTTTCTTTTGCATGATGTACCACGGATTCATCCTTACTTGTGGGATATTGTCCTTCCTGACAGGAAGTAGCAAAGAGAGCACCACAGCAGAGCTGTCTATATAGCTCCCCCCTTAACTCCACCCCCCAGTCATTCTCTTTGCTGGCTCTAAGCAGGAAGAGTAAAGAGAAGAGGTGTTAAACTGTTAGTTTTATTTTATCTTCAATCAAGTGTTTGTTATTTTTAAATGGTACCGGTGTTGTACTATTTACTCTCAGGCAGGACATAGATGAAGATTTCTGCCTGGAGGATGATGATCTTAGCATTTGTAACTAAGGGCCACTGCTGTTCCCACAGAAGCTGAGGAGTACAGGAAAACTTCAGTGTGAGGAACGGTTTCTTGCTATACAGCAATGAGGTATGTTCAGTCATATTTTCTGCAGAGACTGTGTTAACTCAGAAAGGCTTACAGTGTCCCCATTAGGGGAAGGGTAAGCAGTAATCCTAGTGTTATCAGAGGTTTTTACTAGCTTGCATAAAGGGTTAATTTTTTTGTGGGCACTCAGTTTGTTATGTGAATTTGGGACAAACGTTTTTGTGTCTGGGAGTAACGTTTTCTGTTTTATGAGACATTTGCTTGAGGGTTCTTTGGGGTTGTTTATAACCCACATGGCTTTCAGGCAGGGTTTGTTAGTTTTGTGTAGGCCCCAGCAACATCGAGTGAGGTGGGCGGGGCCTACATTTATAAGCAGCAAGCAACTTCTCCTGAGGTCCTGATAGTCTTCTGAGGGACTAATTGAAGCTTTAAACCCCATATTATCGCTTCCTAAGGGCAGGTAGGGCCACAGCAGAACTGTGGCAAGGTGCTTTAGGAGGTTTTAACCGGTTTTAGACATATTTCAATCCGTTTTTTTTTCATTTGGGGGCTTATTGCTTATTAACTTGTGGTGCAATCCTTCTAAAGCTTAGTGGGTACACTGTTAAAATTTCAGAAAAATTGAAGCAATTTTAACCTGTTTTGCAGTTTGTGTATGCCTTTTTTTGTATTTTCCAAGCTTGCTTGCTTTATTACATGTCTGACACTGAGGAAACTCATTGTTCAATTTGTTTAGAAGCCATTGTGGAACCCCCTCTTAGAATGTGTCCCACTTGTACTGATATGTCTATAAATTGCAAACAGCATATTTTGACTTATAAAAGTTTGGCATTAGATGATTCTCAGACAGAAGGAAATCAGGTTTTGCCATCTAGTTCTCCCCAAGTGTCACAACCAGTAACGCCCGCACAAGCGACGCCAAGTACTTCTAGTGCGTCTAATTCTTTCACCTTGCAAGATATGGCTTCAGTTATGAATACTACCCTCACAGAGGTTTTATCTAAGCTGCCTGGGTTGCAAGAGAAGCGCAGTAGCTCTGGGTTAAGAACAAATGCTGAGCCTTCTGACGCTTTAGTAGCAGTATCCGATATTCCCTCACAATGTTCTGAGGTAGGGATGAGGGATTTGCTGTCTGAGGGAGAGATTTCTGATTCAGGAAAGATGTTCTCTCAGACAGATTCAGATATGACGGCATTTTAAATTTAAGCTAGAGCACCTCCGCTTTTTCCTCAGGGAGGTTTTAGCTACTCTGGATGATTGTGACCCTATTGTAGTTCCAGAGAAATTGTGTAAAATTGACAAATATTTAGAGGTTCCTGTTTACACTGATTTTCCGGTCCCTAAGAGGATTTCGGACATTGTTACTAAGGAGTGGGATAAACCAGGTATTCCGTTCTCTCCCCCTCCTGTTTTTAAGAAATTGTTTCCCATTCTGACACCATAAAGGACTCATGGCAGACGGTCCCTAAGGTGGAGGGAGCTATTTCTACCCTGGCTAAGCGTACAACTATACTATAACTAACCCTTTCAAAGGTAAGACCCTATTCGGGCATGCATTGAAAGAGATCATTTCAGACATTACTGGAGGGAAGGGTCATACCCTCCCTCAGGATAAGTCAAATAAGACAAGGACCAAACAAAATAATTTTCGTTCCTTTCGAAACTTCAAGAGTGGTTCCTCTACCTCTTCCCCTGCTACAAAGCAAGAGGGGAACTTTACTCAATCCAAGCCAACCTGGAGACCTAATCAGGCTTGGAACAAGGGTAAACTGGCCAAAAAGCCTGCTTCTGCCACTAAGTCTGCATGAAGGGGTAGCCCCCGATCCGGGATCGGAACTAGTAGGGGGCAGACTCTATCTCTTTGCTCAGGCCTGGGCAAGAGACGTTCAGGATTCCTGGGCAGTAGAAATTGTAACCCAGGGATACCTTCTAGATTTCAAGGATTCCCCTCCAAGGGGGAGGTTCCATCTTACTCAATTGTCTGTAAACCCGACAAAAAGAGAGGCGTTCTTACGCTGTGTAGAAGACCTTTTTACCATGGGAGTGATCTGCCAGTTCCAAAAGCAGAACAGGGGCAGGGGTTCTACTCCGATCTGTTTATAGTTCCCAAAAAGGAGGGAACCTTCAGACCAATTCTGGATCTCAAGATCCTAAACCAATTCCTAAGAGTTCCATCTTTCAAGATGGCGACCATTCGGACTATCTTACCATTGATCCAGGAGGGTCAATATATGACCACCGTGGACTTAAAGGATGCGTATCTGCACATTCCTATCCACAAAGATCATCACCAGTTCCTCAGGTTCGCCTTTCTGGACAAGCATTATCAGTTTGTGGCTCTTCCTTTCTGGTTGGCCACGGCGCCACAAATCTTCACGAATGTGCTAGGGTCCCTTTTGGCGGTTCTAAGGCCACGGGGCATAGCAGTGGCGCCTTATCTAGACGACATTCTAATTCAAGCGTCGTCTTTCCAACTAGCCAAGTCTCACACGGACTTAGTGTTGGCCTTTCTAAGGTCTCACGGGTGGAAAGTAAACGTAAAAAAAGAGTTCTCTTTCCCCCCTCACAAGAGTTTCATTTCTAGGGACTCTGATAGACTCGGTGGACATGAAAATATTTCTGACGGAGGTCAGTAAATCAAAGATTTCTCTTGTTAAGTGTATCCAGTCCACGGATCATCCATTACTTGTGGGATATATTCCCTTCCCAACAGGAAGTTGCAAGAGGATCACCCACAGCAGAGCTGCTATATAGCTCCTCCCCTCACATGTCATATCCAGTCATTCTCTTGCAACCCTCAACATAGATGGAGGTCGTGAGAGGACTGTGGTGTTTTATACTTAGTTTATTTCTTCAATCAAAAGTTTGTTATTTTTAAATGGCACCGGAGTGTGCTGTTTTTTTCTCAGGCAGTATTTGGAAGAAGAATCTGCCTGCGTTTTCTATGATCTTAGCAGAAGTAACTAAGATCCACTTGCTGTTCTCACACATTCTGAGGAGTGAGGTAACTTCAGAGGGGGAATGGCGTGCAGGTTTTCCTGCAACTAAGGTATGTGCAGTAAAATATTTTCTTTCATGTAATTAGCAAGAGTCCATGAGCTAGTGACGTATGGGATATACATTCCTACCAGGAGGGGCAAAGTTTCCCAAACCTCAAAATGCCTATAAATACACCCCTCACCACACCCACAAATCAGTTTTACAAACTTTGCCTCCTATGGAGGTGGTGAAGTAAGTTTGTGCTAGATTCTACGTTGATATGCGCTCCGCAGCAGGTTGGAGCCCGGTTTTCCTCTCAACGTGCAGTGAATGTCAGAGGGATGTGAGGAGAGTATTGCCTATTTGAATGCAATGATCTCCTTCTACGGGGTCTATTTCATAGGTTCTCTGTTATCGGTCGTAGAGATTCATCTCTTACCTCCCTTTTCAGATCGACGATATACTCTTATATATACCATTACCTCTGCTGATTTTCGTTTCAGTACTGGTTTGGCTTTCTACAAACATGTAGATGAGTGTCCTGGGGTAAGTAAGTCTTATTTTCTGTGACACTCTAAGCTATGGTTGGGCACTTTTTTATAAAGTTCTAAATATATGTATTCAAACATTTATTTGCCTTGACTCAGGATGTTCAACATTCCTTATTTTCAGACAGTCAGTTTCATATTTGGGATAATGCATTTGAATCAATCATTTTTTCTTACCTTAAAAATTTGACTTTTTCCCTGTGGGCTGTTAGGCTCGCGGGGGCTGAAAATGCTTCATTTTATTGCGTCATTCTTGGCGCAGACTTTTTTGGCGCAAAAAATCTTTTCTGTTTCCGGCGTCATACGTGTCGCCGGAAGTTGCGTCATTTTTTGACGTTCTTTTGCGCCAAAAATGTCGGCGTTCCAGATGTGGCGTCATTTTTGGCGCCAAATAATATGGGCGTCTTATTTGGCGCTAAAAAAATATGGGCGTCGCTTTTGTCTCCACATTATTTAAGTCTCATTTTTTATTGCTTCTGGTTGCTAGAAGCTTGTTCCTTGGCATTTTTTCCCATTCCTGAAACTGTCATTTAAGGAATTTGATCAATTTTGCTTTTATATGTTGTTTTTTCTCTTACATATTGCAAGATGTCTCACGTTGCATCTGAGTCAGAAGATACTTCAGGAAAATCGCTGTCTGGTGCTGGAACTACCAAAGCTAAGTGTATCTGCTGTAAACTTTTGGTAGCTGTTCCTCCAGCTGTTGTTTGTACTAATTGTCATGACAAACTTGTTAATGCAGATAATATTTCCTTTAGTAATGTATCATTACCTGTTGCAGTTCCATCAACATCTAATGTTCAGAGTGTTCCTGATAACATAAGAGATTTTGTTTCTGAATCCATTAAGAAGGCTATGTCTGTTATTCCTCCTTCTAGTAAACATAAAAAAATCTTTTAAAACTTCTCTTTATACAGATTAATTTTTAAACGAACATCATCATTCTGATTCTAATGACTCTTCTGGTTCAGAGGATTCTGTCTCAGAGGTTGATGCTGATAAATCTTCATATTTATTTAAAATGGAATTTATTCGTTCTTTACTTAAAGAAGTACTAATTGCTTTAGAAATTGAGGATTCTGGTCCTCTTGATACTAAATCTAAACGTTTAGACAAGGTCTTTAAATCTCCTGTGGTTATTCCAGAAGTTTTTCCTGTTCCTGGTGCTATTTCTGAAGTAATTTCCAGAGAATGGAATAATTTGGGTAATTCATTTACTCCTTCTAAACGTTTTAAGCAATTATATCCTGTGCCGTCTGATAGATTAGAAATTTGGGACAAAATCCCTAAAGTTGATGGGGCTATTTCTACCCTTGCTAAACGTACTACTATTCCTACGTCAGATGGTACTTCATTTAAGGATCCTTTAGATAGGAAAATTGAATCCTTTCTAAGAAAAGCTTATCTGTGTTCAGGTAATCTTCTTAGACCTGCTATATCATTGGCTGATGTTGCTGCAGCTTCAACTTTTTGGTTGGAAACTTTAGCGCAACAAGTAACAGATCATGATTCTCATAATATTATTATTCTTCTGCAACATGCTAATAATTTTATCTGTGATGCCATTTTTGATATTATCAGAGTTGATGTCAGGTTTATGTCTCTAGCTATTTTAGCTAGAAGAGCTTTATGGCTTAAAACTTGGAATGCTGATATGTCTTCTAAATCGACTCTACTTTCCCTTTCTTTCCAGGGTAACAAATTATTTGGTTCTCAGTTGGATTCTATTATCTCAACTGTTACTGGTGGGAAAGGAACTTTTTTACCACAGGATAAAAAATCTAAGGGTAAAAACATGGCTAATAATCGTTTTCGTTCCTTTCGTTTCAACAAAGAACAAAAGCCTGATCCTTCTTCCTCAGGAGCAGTTTCAGTTTGGAAACCATCTCCAGTCTGGAATAAATCCAAGCCTTCTAGAAAAGCAAAGCCAGCTTCTAAGTCCACATGAAGGTGCGGCCCTCATTCCAGCTCAGCTGGTAGGGGGCAGGTTACGTTTTTTCAAAGAAATTTGGATCAATTCTGTTCACAATCTTTGGATTCAGAACATTGTTTCAGAAGGGTACAGAATTGGTTTCAAGATAAGACCTCCTGCAAAGAGATTTTTTCTTTCCCATGTCCCAGTAAATCCAGTGAAAGCTCAAGCATTTCTGAAATGTGTTTCAGATCTAGAGTTGGCTGGAGTAATTATGCCAGTTCCAGTTCTGGAACAGGGGCTGGGGTTTTATTCGAATCTCTTCATTGTACCAAAGAAGGAGAATTCCTTCAGACCAGTTCTGGATCTAAAAATATTGAATCGTTATGTAAGGATACCAACATTCAAAATGGTAACTGTAAGGACTATCTTGCCTTTTGTTCAGCAAGGGCATTATATGTCCACGATAGATTTACAGGATGCATATCTACATATTCCGATTCATCCAGATCACTTTCAGTTCCTGAGATTCTCTTTCCTGGACAAGCATTACCAGTTTGTGGCTCTGCCATTTGGCCTAGCTACAGCCCCAAGAATTTTTACAAAGGTTCTCGGTGCCCTTCTGTCTGTAATCAGAGAACAGGGTATTGTGGTATTTCCTTATTTGGACGATATCTTGGTACTTGCTCAGTCTTTACATTTAGCAGAATCTCATACGAATCGACTTGTGTTGTTTCTTCAAGATCATGGTTGGAGGATCAATTCACTAAAAAGTTCATTGATTCCTCAGACAAGGGTAACCTTTCTGGGTTTCCAGATAGATTCAGTGTCCATGACTCTGTCTTTGACAGACAAGAGACGTCTAAAATTGATTTCAGCTTGTCGAAACCTTCAGTCACAATCATTCCCTTCGGTAGCCTTATGCATGGAAATTCTAGGTCTTATGACTGCTGCATCGGACGCGATCCCCTTTGCTCGTTTTCACATGCGACCTCTTCAGCTCTGTATGCTGAATCAATGGTGCAGGGATTACACAAAGATATCTCAATATCTTTAAAACCGATTGTACGACACTCTCTGACGTGGTGGACAGATCACCATCGTTTAATTCAGGGGGCTTCTTTTGTTCTTCCGACCTGGACTGTAATTTCAACAGATGCAAGTCTTACAGGTTGGGGAGCTGTGTGGGGATCTCTGATGGCACAAGGAGTTTGGGAATCTCAGGAGGTGAGATTACCGATCAATATTTTGGAACTCCGTGCAATTTTCAGAGCTCTTCAGTCTTGGCCTCTTCTGAAGAGAGAATCGTTCATTTGTTTTCAGACAGACAATGTCACAACTGTGGCATACATCAATCATCAAGGAGGGACTCGCAGTCCTCTGGCTATGAAAGAAGTATCTCAAATTCTGGTTTGGGCGGAATCCAGCTCCTGTCTAATCTCTGCGGTTCATATCCCAGGTATAGACAATTGGGAAGCGGATTATCTCAGTCGCCAAACGTTGCATCCGGGCGAATGGTCTCTTCACCCAGAGGTATTTCTTCAGATTGTTCAAATGTGGAAACTTCCAGAAATAGATCTGATGGCGTCTCATCTAAACAAGAAACTTCCCAGGTATCTGTCCAGATCCCGGGATCCTCAAGCGGAGGCAGTGGATGCATTATCACTTCCTTGGAAGTATCATCCTGCCTATATCTTTCCGCCTCTAGTTCTTCTTCCAAGAGTAATCTCCAAGATTCTGAAGGAATGCTCGTTTGTTCTGCTGGTAGCTCCGGCATGGCCTCACAGGTTTTGGTATGCGGATCTTGTCCGGATGGCCTCTTGCCAACCGTGGACTCTTCCGTTAAGACCAGACCTTCTGTCGCAAGGTCCTTTTTTCCATCAGGATCTCAAATCCTTAAATTTAAAGGTATGGAGATTGAACGCTTGATTCTTGGTCAAAGAGGTTTCTCTGACTCTGTGATTGATACTATGTTACATGCTCGTAAATCTGTATCTAGAGAGATATATTATAGAGTCTGGAAGACTTATATTTCTTGTTGTCTTTCTCTTCATTTTTCTTGGCATTCTTTTAGAATTCCGAGAATTTTACAGTTTCTTCAGGATGGTTTAGATAAAGGTTTGTCCGCAAGTTCCTTGAAAGGACAAATCTCTGCTCTTTCTGTTCTTTTTCACAGAAAGATTGCTAATCTTCCTGATATTCATTGTTTTGTACAAGCTTTGGTTCGTATAAAACCTGTCATTAAGTCAATTTCTCCTCCTTGGATTTTGAATTTGGTTCTGGGGGCTCTTCAAGCTCCTCCTTTTGAACCCATGCATTCATTGGACGTTAAATTACTTTCTTGGAAAGTTTTGTTCCTTTTGGCGATCTCTTCTGCCAGAAGAGTCTCTGAATTATCTGCTCTTTCTTGTGAGTCTCCTTTTCTGATTTTTCATCAGGATAAGGCGGTGTTGCGAACTTCTTTTGAATTTTTACCTAAGGTTGTGAATTCCAACAACATTAGTAGAGAAATTGTGGTTCCTTCATTATGTCCTAATCCTAAGAATTCTAAGGAGAAATCGTTGCATTCTTTGGATGTTGTTAGAGCTTTGAAATATTATGTTGAAGCTACTAAGTCTTTTCGAAAGACTTCTAGTCTATTTGTTATCTTTTCCGGTTCTAGAATAGGCCAGAAAGCTTCTGCCATTTCTTTGGCATCTTGGTTGAAATCTTTAATTCATCATGCCTATGTTGAGTCGGGTAAAAATCCGCCTCAAAGGATTACAGCTCATTCTACTAGGTCAGTTTCTACTTCCTGGGCGTTTAGGAATGAAGCTTCGGTTGATCAGATTTGCAAAGCAGCAACTTGGTCCTCTTTGCATACTTTTACTAAATTCTACCATTTTGATGTGTTTTCTTCTTCTGAAGCAGTTTTTGGTAGAAAAGTACTTCAGGCAGCGGTTTCAGTTTGAATCTTCTGCTTATGTTTTCATTAAACTTTATTTTGGGTGTGGATTATTTTCAGCAGGAATTGGCTGTCTTTATTTTATCCCTCCCTCTCTAGTGACTCTTGTGTGGAAAGATCCACATCTTGGGTAGTCATTATCCCATACGTCACTAGCTCATGGACTCTTGCTAATTACATGAAAGAAAACATAATTTATGTAAGAACTTACCTGATAAATTCATTTCTTTCATATTAGCAAGAGTCCATGAGGCCCACCCTTTTGTGGTGGTTATGATTTTTTTGTATAAAGCACAATTATTCCAATTCCTTATTTTATATGCTTTCGCACTTTTTTCTTATCACCCCACTTCTTGGCTATTCGTTAAACTGATTTGTGGGTGTGGTGAGGGGTGTATTTATAGGCATTTTGAGGTTTGGGAAACTTTGCCCCTCCTGGTAGGAATGTATATCCCATACGTCACTAGCTCATGGACTCTTGCTAATATGAAAGAAATGAATTTATCAGGTAAGTTCTTACATAAATTATGTTTTTCTAAGGAATGGAATTGACTAAGAAAATGCTGCTGATACCGAAGTAATGTAAGTAAAGCCTTAAATGCAGTGAAAGCGACTGGTATCAGGCTTATTAATAGAGATATATACTCTTTAAAAAATGTGTTTTAAAACGTTTGCTGGCATGTTTAATCGTTTTTTAACATACATTTGGTGATAAAACTGATTGGGGCATAATTTTTCCACATGGCTGGCTTAATTTCTGCATAGAAACAGTTAACTGAGGCTTCCCACTGTTGTAATATGAGTGGGAGGGGCCTATTTTAGCGCTTTTTTTGCGCAGTAAAAATTCAGACTCAGACTTCCTGCTTCTTCCTGCATGATCCAGGACTTCTCTAGGGGGCTCAAAGGGCTTCAAAAGTCATATTGAGGGAGGTAATCAGTCACAGCAGAGCTGTGACAGTGTGTTTGACTGTTTTAAAAAACGTTTTTCTCTATTGTTTATCCGTTTTGGGTATTAAGGGGTTAATCATCCATTTGCAAGTGGGTGCAATGCTCTGCTAACTTAATTCATTTACTGTGAAAATTTGGTTGGTATAACTGCTTTGGTTCATTGTTATTTCAACTTGAGACAGGTTTTGTGCTTCTTAAAGGCGCAGTAGCGTTTTTTTATATTGCTTGTAAACTTATTGTGAAGTGTTTTTCAAGCTTGCCAGTCTTATTGCTAGTCTGTTTAAACATGTCTGACATAGATGAATCTACTTGTTCATTATGTTTGAAAGCCAGTGTGGAGCCCCATAGGAATATGTGTACTAAATGTATTGATTTCACTTTAAATAATAAAGGTCAGTCTTTATCTATAAAAGAATTATCACCAGACGACGAGGGGGAAGTTATGCCGACTAACTCTCCTCACGTGTCAGTACCTTCGCCTCCCGCTCAGGGGGCGCATGCTATTATGGCGCCAAGTACATCAGAGACGCCCATAGCAATTACTTTACAGGACATGTCTACAATCATTAATAATACCCTGTCAGAAGTATTATCTAGATTGCCAGAATTGAGAGGCAAGCGCGATAGCTCTGGGATTAGGAGAGATGCAGAGCGCGCTGGTGCTGTAAGAGCCATGTCTGATACTGTGTCAGTTTGCAGAACATGAGGACGGAGAGCTTCATTCTGTGGGTGACGGATCTGATACTGGGAAACCTGATTTTAAATTTAAGCTTGAGAACCTCCGGGTATTGCTTGGGGAGGTTTTAGCTTCTCTGAACGACTGTAACACAGTTGCAATTCCAGAGAAATTGTGTAGGCTGGATAGATACTATGCGGTACCGGTGTGTACTGATGTTTTCCCTATACCTAAAAGGCTTACAGAAATTATTAGCAAGGAGTGGGATAGACCCGGTGTGCCCTTTTCCCCACCGCCTATATTTAGAAATATGTTTCCAATAGACGCCACTACGCGGGACTTATGGCAGACGGTCCCTAAGGTGGAGGGAGCAGTTTCTACTTTAGCAAAGCGTACCACTATCCCGATCGAGGATAGTTGTGCTTTTTCATATCCAATGGATAAAAAATTAGAAGGTTACCTTAAGAAAATGTTTGTTCAACAAGGTTTTATCCTGCAGCCCCTTGCATGCATTGCGCCTGTTACTGCTGCTGCGGCATTCTGGTTTGAGTCTATGGAAGAGGCCATTCACACAGCTCCATTGGATGAAATTATGGACAAGCTTAAATCACTTAAGCTAGCTAACTCATTTGTTTCTGAAGCCATTGTACATTTGACTAAACTAACGGCTAAGAACTCCGGATTCGCCATCCAGGCGCGGAGAGCGCTATGGCTTAAATCCTGGTCAGCTGACGTGACTTCTAAATCTAAATTACTTAATATTCCTTTCAAGGGGCAGACCTTATTCGGGCCTGGCTTGAAGGAAATTATTGCTGACATTACTGGAGGTAAGGGTCATACCCTTCCTCAGGACAGGGCCAAATCAAAGGCCAAACAGTCTAATTTTCGTGCCTTTCGAAATTTCAAGGCAGGAGCAGCATCAACTTCCTCCGCTCCAAAACAGGAAGGAACTGTTGGTCATTCAAGACAGGCCTGGAAAACTAACCAGTCCTGGAACAAGGGCGAGCAGGCCAGAAAACCTGCTACTGCCCCCAAGACAGCATGAAGGAACGGCACCCTATCCGGAAACGGATCTAGTGGGGGGCAGACTTTCTCTCTTCGCCCAGGCGTGGGCAAGAGATGTCCAGGATCCCTGGGCGTTGGAGATCATATCTCAGGGATATCTTCTGGACTTCAAGGTTTCTCCTCCTCAAGGGAGATTCCATCTTTCAAGGTTATCAGAAAACCAGATAAAAAAAGAGGCATTCCTACGCTGTGTACAAGACCTCCTAGTAATGGGGGTGATCCACCCAGTTCCGCGGACGGAACAAGGGCAGGGATTTTATTCAAATCTGTTTGTGGTTCCCAAGAAAGAGGGGACCTTCAGACCAATCTTGGACCTAAAGATCTTAAACAAATTCCTAAGAGTTCCATCATTCAAAATAGAAACTATTCGGACCATCCTACCCATGATCCAAGAGGGTCAGTACATGACCACAGTGGACTTAAAGGATGCCTACCTTCACATACCGATTCACAAAGATCATCATCGGTTCCTAAGATTTGCCTTTCTAGACAGGCATTACCAATTTGTAGCTCTCCCCTTCGGGTTGGCTATGGCCCCGAGAATCTTTACAAAGGTTCTGGGCTCACTTCTGGCGGTTCTAAGACCGCGAGGCATAGCGGTGGCTCCGTATCTAGACAACATCCTGATACAGGTGTCAAGCTTTCAAATTGCCAAGTCTCATACAGAGATAGTTCTGGCATTTCTGAGGTCGCATGGATGGAAGGTGGACGTGGAAAAGAGTTCTCTATCACCACTCACAAGAGTCTCCTTCCTAGGGACTCTTATAGATTCTGTAGAGATGAAAATTTACCTGACGGAGGCCAGGTTATCAAAACTTTTAAATGCTTGCCGTGTCCTTCATTCCATTCCACACCCGTCAGTGGCTCAGTGCATGGAAGTAATCGGCTTAATGGTAGCGGCAATGGACATAGTGCCATTTGCGCGCCTGCATCTCAGACCGCTGCAATTGTGCATGCTAGGTCAGTGGAATGGGGATTACTCAGATTTGTCCCCTCTACTAAATCTGGATCAAGAGACCAGATATTCTCTTCTCTGGTGGCTATCTCGGGTCCATCTGTCCAAGGGTATGACCTTTCGCAGGCCAGATTGGACGATTGTAACAACAGATGCCAGCCTTCTAGGCTGGGGCGCAATCTGGAATTCCCTGAAGGCTCAGGGATTGTGGCTCAGGAGGAGAACTCCTCCCAATAAATATTCTGGAGTTAAGAGCAATATTCAATGCACTTCTAGCTTGGCCTCAGTTAGCAACACTGAGGTTCATCAGATTTCAGTCGGACAACATCACGACTGTGGCTTACATCAACCATCAAGGGGGAACCAGGAGCTCCCTAGCGATGTTAGAAGTCTCAAAGATAATTCGCTGGGCAGAGTCTCACTCTTGCCACTTGTCCGCGATCCACATCCCAGGCGTGGAGAACTGGGAGGCGGACTTTCTAAGTCGTCAGACTTTTCATCCGGGGGAGTGGGAACTCCATCCGGAGGTGTTTGCTCAACTGGTCCATCGTTGGGGCAAACCAGAACTGGATCTCATGGCTTCTCGCCAGAACGCCAAACTTCCTCGTTACGGATCCAGGTCCAGGGACCCGGGAGCGACGCTGATAGATGCTCTAGCAGCTCCTTGGTTCTTCAACATGGCTTATGTGTTTCCACCGTTTCCTCTGCTGCCTCGTCTGATTGCCAAGATCAAACAGGAGAGAGCATCGGTGATTCTGATAGCCCCTGCGTGGCCACGGGACCTGGTATGCAGACCTAGTGGACATGTCGTCCTGTCCACCATGGACTCTGCCTCTGAGGCAAGACCTTCTAATACAAGGTCCTTTCAACCATCCAAATCTAATTTCTCTGAGACTGACTGCATGGAGATTGAACGCTTGATCCTATCAAAGCGTGGCTTCTCCGAGTCAGTTATTGATACCTTAATACAGGCACGAAAGCCTGTTACCAGAAAAATCTACCATAAGATATGGCGTAAAAACCTTGCTACTTCCTTTCAGGAAGGACAATATCCCACAAGTTAGGATGAATCTGTGGACTCGGTACATCGCAAAAGAAAGAAATTTATCAGGTAAGCATAAATTTTGTTTTTATTCAAATCTGTTCATTGTCCCAAAGAAAAAAAATTCATTCAGACCAGTTCTGGATCTAAAGGTCTTGAATAGTTATGTAAGAGTACCAACATTCAAAATGGTGACTATAAGGACTATTCTGCCTTTTGTTCAGCTAGGGCATTATATGTCCACAATATACTTACAGGATGCATATCTTCATATTCTGATTCATCCAGATCACTATCAGTTCCTGAGATTCTCTTTTCTAGACAAGCATTACCAATTTGTTGCTCTTCCTTTTGGCCTAGCGACAGCTCCAAGGATCTTTTTTTCAAAGGTTCTCGGTGCCCTACTCTCTGTAATCAGAGAGCAGGGTATTGCGGTGTTTCCTTATTTGGACAATATCTTGGTACTTGCTCAGTCTTTACGTTCTGCAGAATCTCACACAAATCAACTAGTGTTGTTTCTTCAAAGACATGGTTGGAGGATCAATTTACCAAAGAGTTCTTTGATTCCTCAGACAAGGGTAACCTTTTTAGGTTTCCAAATAGATTCAGTATTCATGACTTTGTCTCTAACAGACAAGAGACGTTTGAAATTGGTTGCAGCCTGTCGGAACCTTCAGTCTCAATCATTCCCTTCAGTAGCTATGTGCATGGAGGTTTTAGGTCTCATGACTGCAGCTTCGAACGAGATCCCCTTTGCTCGTTTTCACATGAGACCATGAGATTATACACGGATATCACAATTAATATCCTTAGATCCCAATGTTCGACTATCTCTGACTTGGTGGTTAGATCACCAACGTATAGTTCAAGGGGCCTCTTTTGTTCGTCCAACCTGGACTGTGATCACAACAGATGCAAGTCTTTCAGGTTGGGGAGCTGTCTGGGGATCTCTGACAGCACAAGGGGTTTGCGATTCTCAGAGCTCTTCAATTTTGGCCTCTATTGAATAGAGAGCCATTTATTTGTTTTCAGACAGACAATGTCACAACTGTGGCGTATGTCAATCATCAGGGTGGGACTCGAGGTCCTCAAGCTATAAAAGAAGTATCCCGGATACTTGTTTGGGCAGAATCCAGCTCCTGTCTGATTTCTGCGGTCCATATCCCAGGTATAGACAATTGGGAAGCGGATTATCTCAGTCGTCAAGCTTTACATCCGGGAGAGTGGTCTCTTCACCCAGATGTGTTTTTTCAAATTGTTCAGATGTGGGGGTTTCCAGAAATAGATATGATGGCATCTCATCTAAACAAGAGACTTCCCAGGTACCTGTCCAGGGATCCTCAGGCGGAAGCAGTGGATACATTGACACTTCCTTGGAATTATCAACCTGCCTATATTTTTCCGCCTCTAGTTCTTCTTCCAAGAGTGATTTCCAAGATCATCATGGAGCAATCATTTGTACTGCTGGTGGCTCCAGCATGGGCTCACAGGTTTTGGTATGCAGATCTTATTCGGATGTCCAGTTGCCAACCATGGCCACTTCCACTAAGGCCAGACCTATCTCAAGGTCCGTTTTTCCATCAGGATCTCAAATCATTAAATTTGAAGGTATGGAAATTGAACGCTTAGTGCTTAGTCATAGAGGTTTCTCTGACTCAGTGATTAATACTATGTTGCAGGCTCGTAAATCTGTTTCTAGAAAAATTTATTATCGAGTTTGGAAGACTTACATTTCATGGTGTTCTTCTCATAAATTCTCTTGGCATTCTTTTAGATTTCTTAGAATTTTACAGTTTCCTCAGGATGGTTTGCATAAGGGTTTGTCTGCGAGTTCCTTGAAAGGACAAATCTCTGCTCTTTCTGTTTTATTCCACAGAAGAATTGCTAAACTCCCTGATATTCATTGTTTTGTACAGGCATTGGTTCGTATCAAGCCTTTCATTAAATCAATCTCTCCTCCCTGGAGTCTTAATTTGGTTTTGAAGGCTTTACAGGCTCCTCCGTTTGAGCCTATGCATTATTTGGACATTAAATTGCTTTCTTGGAAAATGTTGTTTCTTTTGGCCATCTCTTCTGCTAGAAGAGTTTCTGAATTCTGCTCTTTCTTGTGAGTCTCCTTTTCTGATTTTTCATCAGGATAAGGCAGTTTTGCAGACTTCATTTGAATTCTTACCTAAAGTTGTGAATTCCAACAACATTAGTAGGGAAATTGTTGTCCCTTCTTTGTGTCCCCATCCTAAGAATACTTTGGAAAGATCTTTACATTGTTTGGATGTGGTAAGAGCTTTGAAATATTATGTTGAAGCTACTAAAGATTTCAGGAATACTTATAGTCTATTTGTTATCTTTTCTGGTTCTTGAAAAGGTCAGAAGGCTTCTGCCATTTTTTTGGCATCTTGGTTAAAGCTTTTGATTCATCATGCTTATTTGGAGTTGGGTAAATCCCCGCCTCAGAGGATTACCGCTCATTCTACTAGGTCAGTTTCCACTTCCTGGGCTTTTAAGAATAAAGCTTCAGTTGATCAGATTTGCAAAGCAGCAACTTGGTCTTCTTTGCATACATTTACTCAATTCTACCATTTTGGTGTTTTTTCTTCTTCAGAAGCAGTTTTTGGTAGAAAAGTTCTTCAGGCAGCTGTTTCAGTTTGATTCTTCTGCTTATAATTTCAGTTTTTTTTCTTTTCCTTTATAAGATTAAAACTTATGATTTGGGTTGTGGATTAATTTTTTCAGCGGAATTGGCTGTTTTTTTATTTTTTATCCCTCCCTCTCTAGTGTCTCTTGCTTGGAGTTCCACATCTTGGGTATTGCTATCCCATACGTCACTAGCTCATGGACTCTTGCCAATTACATGAAAGAAAACATAATTTATGTAAGAATTTACCTGATATATTCATTTCTTTAGCAAGAGTCCATGAGGCCCACCCTTTTTGTGGTGGTTATGATTTTTTTGTATAAAGCACAATTGTTCCAATTCCTTTGTTTATGCTTTTGCTCCTTTCTTTATCACCCCACTTCTTGGCTATTCGTTAAACTGAATTGTGGGTGTGGTGAGGGGTGTATTTATAGGCATTTTGAGGTTTGGGAAACTTTGCCCCTCCTTGTAGGATTGTATATCCCATACGTCACTAGCTCATGGACTCTTGCCCATATGAAAGAAATTAATTTATCAGGTAAATTCTTACATAAATTTGTTTTTTTTAAACAATAAACATTTTCAAGTAGACTGTCCCTTTAAATCAGAAGCTAGGCTAGGAAGTGTCTTTTTTATATAAAAATACATTAGTACATGCACATATATATCCAAAGAACAAAAAGAGTACATAGAAATAGCTGTGCTTAAACTATAATTCCATATTTGTGAAAATGTCATCTGAATGAAAACAAAAGTGACATATGGGTTTGTTAATAAAACATTTGAAACTTTAGCATTAAAAAATAAAAGCCTCTTGAAGTTTTGCTATGTTTAACCCCTTCCTGCCGGTACTTATTTGTTACATCAGAACACTGTTTTGAATAGAAGCATTGCTGCAATACACATTTATTAACAAACGTGCATCTACTAATAGTTGTCACTGTTTTTAGGCACCTGCTGAGCAAGTGCCTGTTAGAGAATGGACAGCTAGTAAAATAAAAAAAATCTATATATAGGTTTGTTTTTTTCTTGAATTTAGTATAAATCAGACACATTGCTTTTATTTTAATCATGTTTCATTCCTGTATGCTGAGGAAGTGTTTACAGCTTCCACTTCTAGCAATATGTAGTAGTGTATTTCCACTATTGAGCAGTTGTTTCCATCTCTATAATATATACATTTGTTTGTCAGATGAATTGTTCCAGAAAGTAGCAGACGACTATGTTACCTGCAATGCATTTCAAGTTCTTTCAGGTTAGTATGCTTTAGAAGTGTGTGTGTGTGTGAGAGATATATAGATATATATATATATATATATATATATATCCTATTATATAAAAGGCCAAGTGTGTTTTGTCCGAAGCTGTCATGCGCAGTAGAGACAGCACGTGGACAGACACACCTGGCCTTACTTGACAACTCGCTGTTTGCGGTGAAAGTGGGTGTGACCGGGCATGGGCGTGACCGGGTAAGGTCGGAGGCGCGGTCGGACAAGAGAGGGGAGAGAAATAGAAAGAGAGGGGAAGAGCAGAAGAGAGGGGGAAGGGGAAGTGCAGAAGAGAGGGGGGAGAGAGTAAAATAGAGGGAAGAGAGAGCAATAGAGAGGGGGAGAGAGAGAGAGCGCAGAAGAGAGGGGGAAGAGCAGAAGAGAGGGGCAAGTGCAGAAGAGAGGGGGGAGAGAGCAAAATAGAGGGAAGGGAGAGCAATAGAGAGGGGGAGAGAGAGCGCAAAAGAGTGGGGGAGGGAGAGAGCGCAAAAGAGTGGGGGAGGGAGAGAGCGCAAAAGAGTGGGGGAGGGAGAGAGCGCAAAAGAGTGGGGGAGGGAGAGAGCGCAAAAGAGTGGGGGAGGGAGAGAGCGCAAAAGAGTGGGGGAGGGAGGGAGCGCAAAAGAGTGGGGGAGGGAGGGAGCGCAAAAGAGTGGGGGAGGGAGGGAGCGCAAAAGAGTGGGGGAGGGAGGGAGCGCAAAAGAGTGGGGGAGGGAGCGCAAAAGAGTGGGGGAGGGAGAGAGCGCAAAAGAGTGGGGGAGGGAGCGCAAAAGAGTGGGGGAGGGAGAGAGCGCAAAAGAGTGGGGGAGGGAGAGAGCGCAAAAGAGTGGGGGAGGGAGAGAGCGCAAAAGAGTGGGGGAGGGAGAGAGCGCAAAAGAGTGGGGGAGGGAGAGAGCGCAAAAGAGTGGGGTGAAGAGAGAGCGCAAAAGAGTGGGGGGAAGAGAGAGCGCAAAAGAGTGGGGGGAAGAGAGAGCGCAAAAGAGTGGGGGGAAGAGAGAGCGCAAAAGAGAGGGGGGAGAGAGGGAGCAAAAGAGAGGGGGGAGAGAGAGTGCAAAAGAGAGGGGAGAAAGAGAGTGCAAAAGAGAGGGGGGAGCGAGAGAGAGTGCAAAAGAGAGGGGGAGAGAGAGAGAGCAAGGGGAGGGACCACTGTACTGAAAAAAAATGTGAACGGGCTTTAGGACTAGTGTGTGTGTGTGTGTATATGTGTGTTTGTGTGTGTGTATATATATATATATATATATATATATATATATATATATATATATATATATATATATATATATATAAATGTATTTTTTATTGAGTAGGGCCCTCCTCCTTTCTCCCTTACATTGTATTGTATGCCTCATTTTTCTTGTATTCAGCACTATGCTGGCTCTTTATAAATTAACAGTAAGAATGCAGTTCTTTAAAATGCCATGACAAATCAAATAGTTCTTCTGCTTTACTTTTTTTTAATTACTGGTGGAGATAAATAAATTGACGTATTCTTGTTTTCCTGCTATAGAGGCAAAAGGAGTGGACCTAAATCAAAAAAGAGATGCCTTTTCCTATGCCTGCTGTCATCACTAGGGAAATGTGCCAAGTGCCAGGGCATCTACTTGCTTCTGAGACTGCGATTGTTCAGTTTATTTTTATTATTTGGTGCAGTGACTTTTGCCCAGTGCAAGATATTGTAATCTTCGTTACTGTTGAAGAGGAAGATATTTTTCTGAATATAGATTGTGATATTTATGGATATTATTTGATAGCATTGGAAGTAACAACAATATGTCTGAAGGAATACACAGAAACACTACCAGGAAATAGCAAAGGTTGTTACTTGGGCTAGCAAATAAACATATTCTTGAAATGCAGAAAGGTTATATGCTGTTACCTCTGTAAAAAGAAATTTCATATTCGTTAAGATGTAAAAAAAAGTAGTGGTTTTCCAAATCCCCACATACTGAGCCGTCAGTTATGCTTGATTTTAGCCTTATTTTATTTTGATAAATAGAACTGTAATTTTGGTCTATGTAAATAAACAAACTAAAGCACATAATTTTAATGTCTGTCTGTACACTGATTTCTTTATTGTTCAGCGCTCTGGAAAAATATATTATGCCTAATTTTCAGTGAAAAAAATGAGATATATATATTTATTTAAAGCCAGTATATTACTGGTATGTACAACTGGAATTGCCTTGTCAGTAACAAAGTCTTTGTTATTGCAGTGGGTGTGAATGTAAAATGTTCAATAAAGCCAGGATGTGCTGTTGGAGTACTTTTTTTCTGTTTACATTCTATACAGTGTAAAAAAAAAAGTTTCAACCTCCTAAATTGTAATTACATCACTAGAGATGCTCAAATTAATGTCTTTTATATGGCAAAGAAATGCTGTTTTTTGTATATAGTTTGCTGTACTCCATACAAGGTAATTAGGGGAAATATTTGCATAAAAAAACACTATTACAAACATAGAATGTTCTAAGTTGTTAGAAAATGATCATTTTGCTTTAGTGTCTCTTGCTAACGGTGTGGTTAAACAAAAAAAACTTAAGTTCTGCTTTGTAGCTGCAATACAATGAGCAGGACATACCAGTAGCCTATTAGCAGCTACCTGGATATACAGCTCTTAATCACCAGCTATGTCCTGCTTGGGAACTCCAGTGTGTTGCAATTCTCAAGCAGGCCTTTATTTAACCCTTTTGGGGAAGTTAAACTAACAGGAACGGACAATAATGCAAAAATTCCATGTTCTAACAGATTTTAATATTTCATTTCTCTTGTTAAGTGTATCCAGTCCACGGATCATCCATTACTTGTGGGATATTCTCCTTCCCAACAGGAAGTTGCAAGAGGATCACCCACAGCAGAGCTGCTACATAGCTCCTCCCCTAACTGTCATATCCATTCTCTTGCAAGCCTCAACAAAGATGGAGGTCGTAAGAGGAGTGTGGTGTTTTATACTTAGTTTATTCTTCAATCAAAAGTTTGTTATTTTTAAATGGTGCCGGAGTGTACTGTTTATCTCAGGCAGTATTTAGAAGAAGAATCTGCCTGCGTTTTCTATGATCTTAGCAGAAGTAACTAAGATCCATGGCTGTTCTCACATATTCTGAGGAGTGAGGTAACTTCAGAGAGGGAATCGCGTGCAGGTTTTCCTGCAATAAGGTATGTGCAGTTAATATTTTTCTAGGGATGGAATTTGCTAGAAAATGCTGCTGATACCGAACTAATGTAAGTAAAGCCTTAAATGCAGTGATAGCGACTGGTATCAGGCTTATTAATAGAGATACATACTCTTATAAAAATGTAATATAAAACGTTTGCTGGCATGTTTAATCGTTTTTATATGTATTTGGTGATAAAACTTATTGGGGCCTAGTTTTTTTCCACATGGCTGGCTTGAATTTTGCCTAGTAACAGTTTCCTTAGGCTTTCCACTGTTGCAATATGAGTGGGAAGGGCCTATTTTAGTGCTTTTCTGTGCAGCTAAAAATACTGACAGAGACATTCAGCTTCCCTCTGCATGATACAGGACATCTCTGAAGGGCTCAAAAGGCTTCAAAGTCGTTTTTGAGGGAGGTAAAAAGCCACAGTAGAGCTGTGGCAGTTGTTGTGACTGTTTGAAAAAACGTTTTTGTCATTTATTATTCCGTTTTTGGTATTAAGGGGTTAATCATCCATTTGCAAGTGGGTGCAATGCTCTGCTAACTTGTTACATACACTGTAAAAATGTTGTTAGTATAACTGCCTTTTTTTCACTGTTATTTCAAATTTTGACATAATTTGTGTTTCTTAAAGGTGCAGTAACGTTTTTTATATTGCTTGTAAACTTGTTTAAAGTGTTTTCCAAGCTTGCTAGTCTCATTGCTAGTCTGTTTAAACATGTCTGACACAGAGGAAACTACTTGTTCATTATGTTTGAAAGCCATGGTGGAGCCCCATAGGAGAATGTGTACTAAATGTTTTGATTTCACCTTAAACAGTAAAGATCAGTCTTTAACTATAAAAGAAATATCACCAGAAGATTCTGACGAGGGGGAAGTTATGCCGACTAACCCTCCCCACGTGTCAGACCCTTCGCCTCCCGCTCAGGGGATGCACGCTAATATGGCGCCAATTACATCAGGGACGCCCATAGCGATTACCTTGCAGGACATGGCTGCAATCATGAATAATACCCTGTCAGAGGTATTATCCAGGTTGCCTGAATTAAGAGGCAAGCGCGATTGCTCTGGGGTTAGGAGAAATACAGAGCGCGCAGATGCTGTAAGGGCCATGTCTGATACTGCGTCACAATATGCAGATCATGAGGACGGAGAGCTTCAGTCTGTGGGTGACATCTCTGATTCGGGGAAACCTGATTCAGAGATTTCTAATTTTAAATTTAAGCTTGAGAACCTCCGTGTGTTGCTTGGGGAGGTATTAGCTGCTCTGAATGACTGTAACACAGTTGCAGTACTAGAGAAATTGTGTAGGCTGGATAAATACTATGTGGTGCCGGTGTGTACTGATGTTTTTCCTATACCTAGGCTTACAGAAATTATTAGCAAAGAGTGGGATAGACCGGGTGTGCCTTTTTCCCCACCTCCTATATTTAGAAAAATGTTTCCAATAGACGCCACTACACAGGACTTATGGCAGACGGTCCCTAAGGTGGAGGGAGCAGTTTCTACTTTAGCAAAGCGTACTTCTATCCCGGTTGAGGACAGTTGTGCTTTTTCAGATCCAATGGATAAAAAATTGGAGGGTTACCTTAAGAAAATGTTTATTCAACAAGGTTTTATTTTACAGCCCCTTGCATGCATTGCGCCTGTCACGGCCGCGGCGGCATTCTGGTTTGAGGCCCTGGAAGAGGCCATCCATACAGCTCCATTGAATGAAATTATTGACAAGCTTAGAACACTTAAGCTAGCTAACTCATTTGTTTCTGATGCCATTGTTCATTTGACTAAACTAACGGCTAAGAATTCCGGATTCACCATCCAAGCGCGTAGGGCGCTATGGCTTAAATCCTGGTCAGCTGACGTGACTTCGAAGTCTAAATTACTCAACATTCCTTTCAAGGGGCAGACCTTATTCGGGCCTGGTTTGAAGGAAATTATTGCTGACATTACTGGAGGTAAGGGTCATACCCTTCCTCAGGACAGGGCCAAAGCAAAGGCCAAACAGTCTAATTTTTGTGCCTTTCGAAATTTCAAGGCAGGTGCAGCATCAACTTCCTCCGCTTCAAAACAAGAGGGAACTTTTGCTCAATCTAAGCAGGCCTGGAAACCTAACCAGTCCTGGAACAAAGGCAAGCAGGCCAGAAAGCCTGCTGCTGCCTCTAAGACAGCATGAAGGAACGGCCCCCTATCCGGCGACGGATCTAGTAGGGGGCAGACTTTCTCTCTTCGCCCAGGCGTGGGCAAGAGATGTTCAGGATCCCTGGGCGTTGGAGATCAAATCTCAGGGATATCTTCTGGACTACAAAGCTTCCCCTCCACAAGGGAGATTTCATCTTTGAAGGCTATCTGCAAATCAGATAAAGAAAGAGGCATTCCTACGCTGTGTGCAAGACCTCTTAGTTATGGGAGTGATCCATCCAGTTCCGCGGACGGAACAAGGACAGGGTTTTTATTCAAATCTGTTTGTGGTTCCCAAAAAAGAGGGAACCTTCAGACCAATTTTGGATCTAAAGATCTTAAACAAATTCCTCAGAGTTCCATCTTTCAAAATGGAAACTATTAGGACCATCCTACCCATGATCCAAGAAGGTCAGTACATGACCACAGTGGACTTAAAGGATGCCTACCTTCACATACCGATTCACCAAGATCATCATCGGTTTCTAAGGTTTGCCTTTCTAGACAGGCATTACCAATTTGTAGCTCTTCCCTTCGGGTTGGCTACAGCCCCGAGAATCTTTACAAAGGTTCTGGGCTCACTTCTGGCGGTTCTAAGACCGCGAGGCATAGCGGTGGCTCCGTATCTAGACGACATCCTGATACAGGCGTCAAGCTTTCAAGTTGCCAAGTCTCATACAGAGATAGTTCTAGCATTTCTGAGGTCGCACGGGTGGAAAGTAAACGAGGAAAAGAGTTCTCTATCCCCACTCACAAGAGTCTCCTTCTTAGGGACTCTTATAGATTCTGTAGAAATGAAAATTTACCTGACGGAGTCCAGGTTATCAAAACTTTTAAATGCTTGCTGTGTTCTTCACTCCATTCCGCGCCCTTCGGTAGCTCAGTGTATGGAGGTAATCGGCTTAATGGTAGCGGCAATGGACATAGTGCCATTTGCGCGCCTTCATCTCAGACCGCTGCAATTATGCATGCTGAGTCAGTGGAATGGGGATTACACAGATTTGTCCCCTCTGCTAAATCTGGATCAAGAGACCAGAGATTCTCTTCTCTGGTGGTTGTCTCGGGTACACCGGTCCAAGGGTATGACCTTTCGCAGGCCAGATTGGACAATTGTAACAACAGATGCCAGCCTTTTAGGTTGGGGTGCAGTCTGGAATTCCCTGAAGGCACAGGGATCGTGGACTCAGGAGGAGAAACTCCTTCCAATAAATATTCTGGAGTTAAGAGCGATATTCAATGCTCTTCTGGCTTGGCCTCAGCTAGCAACACTGAGGTTCATCAGATTTCAGTCGGACAACATCACGACTGTGGCTTACATCAACCATCAAGGGGGAACCAGGAGTTCCCTAGCGATGTTAGAAGTCTCAAAAATAATTCGCTGGGCAGAGTACCACTCTTGCCACCTGTCAGCAATCCATATCCCAGGCGTGGAGAACTGGGAGGCGGATTTTCTAAGTCGTCAGACTTTCCATCCAGGGGAGTGGGAACCCCATCCGGAGGTGTTTGCTCAGTTGATTCATCGTTGGGGCAAACTAGAGTTGGATCTCATGGCGTCTCGCCAGAACACCAAGCTTCCTTGTTACGGATCCAGATCCAGGGACCCAGAAGCGACGCTGATAGATACTCTAGCAGCGCCTTGGTTCTTCAACCTGGCTTATGTGTTTCCACCGTTTCCTCTGCTCCCTCGACTGATTGCCAAAATCAAACAGGAGGGAGCATCGGTGATTCTGATAGCACCTGCGTGGCCACGCAGGACTTGGTATGCAGACCTAGTGGGCATGTCATCCTTTCCACCATGGACACTGCCTCTAAGACAGGACCTTCTGATACAAGGTCCTTTCAATCATCCAAATCTAATTTCTCTGAGACTGACTGCATGGAGATTGGACGCTTGATTCTATCAAAGCATGGCTTCTCCGAGTCAGTCATTGATACTTTAATACAGGCACGAAAGCCTGTTACCAGGAAAATCTACCACAAGATATGGAGTAAATATCTTTATTGGTGTGAATCCAAGAATTACTCATGGAGTAAGGTTAGGATTCCTATAATATTGTCCTTTCTCCAAGAGGGCTTGGACAAAGGATTATCAGCTAGTTCCTTAAAGGGACAGATTTCTGCTCTGTCTATTCTTTTGCACAAGCGTCTGGCAGAGGTTCCAGACGTCCAGGCGTTTTGCCAGGCTTTGGTCCCGTGGAGCTTAAACTTGGTTCTTAAGGTTCTTCAAGGAGTTCCGTTTGAACCTCTTCATTCCATTGATATTAAACTTTTATCTTGGAAAGATCTGTTGTTGATGGCTATTTCCTCGGCTCGGAGAGTCTCTGAGCTATCTGCCTTACAATGTGATTCTCCTTATCTGATTTTTCATGCAGATAAGGTAGTTCTGCGTACCAAACCTGGGTTTTTACCTAAGGTGGTTTCTAACAAGAATATCAATCAAGAGATTGTTGTTCCATCATTGTGTCCTAATCCTTCTTCAAAGAAGGAACGTCTTTTACATAATCTGGACGTAGTCCGTGCCTTGAAGTTTTACTTACAAGCTACTAAGGATTTTCGTCAAACATCTTCCCTGTTTGTCGTTTACTCTGGACAGAGGAGAGGTCAAAAAGCATCGGCAACCTCTCTTTCCTTTTGGCTTTGGAGCGTAATTCGCCTAGCCTATGAGACTGCTGGACAGCAGCCTCCTGAAAGGATTACAGCTCATTCTACTAGAGCTGTGGCTTCCACCTGGGCCTTCAAAAATGAGGCCTCTGTTGAACAGATTTGCAAGGCTGCGACTTGGTCTTCGCTTCACACTTTTTAAAAATTTTACAAATTTGATACTTTTGCTTCTTCGGAGGCTGTGTTTGGGAGAAAGGTTCTTCAGGCAGTGGTTCCTTCCGCTTAATCCTGCCTTGTCCCTCCCATCATCCGTGTACTTTAGCTTTGGTATTGGTATCCCACAAGTAATGGATGATCCGTGGACTGGATACACTTAACAAGAGAAAACATAATTTATGCTTACCTGATAAATTTATTTCTCTTGTAGTGTATCCAGTCCACGGCCCGCCCTGTCCTTTTAAGGCAGGTCTAAATTTTAATTAAACTACAGTCACCACTGCACTCTATGGTTTCTCCTTTCTCTGTTTGTTTTCGGTCGAATGACTGGATATGACAGTTAGGGGAGGAGCTATGTAGCAGCTCTGCTGTGGGTGATCCTCTTGCAACTTCCTGTTGGGAAGGAGAATATCCCACAAGTAATGGATAATCCGTGGACTGGATACACTACAAGAGAAATAAATTTATCAGGTAAGCATAAATTATGTTTTTTGTATTAGAAATTTGTTTTAATCTCTAAGAACCAGGCATCTCAGACAAAAACTTCCCCCAAAAGACCAGAGCATTTTTAGCATTTTTGCAATCACTACATTTAAACAGAAATAGAGCCTTTTTTTATATTTACCTATCAAAAAAAAAATAAAATAAAAAAAATAAAAATATATATATATATATTTTTTTTTATTTAGTAGACAATCCAAAGTATTGATCTAGGCCCATTTTGGTATATTTAATGCCACCATTTCACCGCCAAATGCGATCAAATAAAAAAAAAATTGTTAACTTTTTCACAATTTTAGGTTTCTCACTGCAACTATTTACAAACAGCTTGTGCAATCATGGTACAAATGTTTGTAAATGCTTCTCTGGGATCGCCTTAGTTCAGAAATAGCAGACATATATGGCTTTGGCATTGCTTTTTGGTAATTAGAAGGCCACTAAATGCCGCTGTGCACAACACTTGTATCATGCCCAGCAGTGAAGGGGTTAATTAGGTAACTTGTAGGGTTAATTTTAGCTTTAGTGTAGAGATCAGCCTACTGACACATCCCACCCCCTGATCCCTCCCTGACCTCTCTCAAACAGCTCTCTTCCCTCCCCACCCCCCAAAGGTCACCCCCATCTTAAAGTGAATGTAAGCTTAACCCTATTTGCTCAGGGCATTGGATAAAGTTTTAAAAAATGTGGCAACGTTTAAGTGATTATTTTTTTTTATATTTATTTACTCACATGTTTACCTTTTTAAACCTCAGACGATAAGCGCAGCTCTCCCGCGCACCATATTGCGTAATTGATTGATAGATAACGATTCTAAAACAACTAATCCTTGTTCCCAAAAGATACTAAAACAAACCAATTAAGGGGGCGTCCAATGGTAATATTTGAAAAAAATATTGAAACGGATATAACAGATCTTATATCAGTGAGGACTACAAACAATAAATCTGTTACCAAACAGTTATGCAACAATAGTCCCAAAAGAATCCGTGCTCTGCACTATTCAAAGGGCCTCAATGGAGATCAAGGTATAGGTGGCTGCTCTCCTTTTCACAGTTGAATCCGAACAAACTATGAAGTGAAACACAAAACAGAGGGGCGCCTCATGTGCAGATCAACCAAAAGTGAGCATGAAATGATGCAACCAAAATCCAAAAATGGGTTCTCAGATTTGGCAATAGCACATTAAGGTTCTGGTAGTGACGTGCTGATATCTCAGGGTGTATCCTCTCAGCCAATCAAATCACAAGAAAGATCCAAGGATATGAAGCTCAAATCCATGTAGCATTCAAATGGGAAAAACAACGGTGCTAGAACTGTGCTTAAGTTTAAAAAAATGTTTATTTAAAAACAACACATTAAAAACAAAAGCAGTGAGCTAAAATAGGGGTATCCAAGTTGTATCCCCTATCTGCAACTTGTTTCTCGGCAACTGCCGTTTCATCAGGCATCTAGCACCTTGCATGGTTCAATGCTATTTAAACCTATTGAAAACCAATGAACTAACAGATCTCTCCACCCATTATGGACGCGTATGACACATGTGTAAGTGGTAATGCAATAATACAATAAAGTTACGGCTAGATTACGAGTTTTTGTCGGTAATAGTGTGCGGGGCTAACAAGCCTTTTTTTCTCACTGCTCACTTAAGACAACGCTGGTATTATGAGTTTTCTGCAAGCTGGCGTTAGCCTCAGAAAAGTGAGTGTTGAGCAAAATTTAGCTTCACATCTCACCTCAATACCAGCGTTGCTTACGGTAGCGGTGAGCTGGCTGAACGTGCACGATTTCCCCATAGGAAACAATGGGGCTGAGCTGGCTGGAAAAAAAAAACCTAACACCTGCAAAAAAGCAGCGTTCAGCCGCCTGGATGAAGACTTGTGCCGGTCTGGATGTCCTCTTCTGGCCGGATCGGTTGAAGACTTCTGCCCCTCTGGAGGTCCACTTGTTCCCGGCTGGGTAAAGACGTCTCAGGGTAGTGTTAGGTTTTTTTAAGGGGGGATTGGGTGGGTATTAGAGTAGGGTTGGGTGTGTGGGTGGTGGGTTTTAATGTTGGGGGGGTATTGTATTATTTTTTTTACAGGTAAAAGAGCTGATTACTTTGGGGCAATACACCGCAAAAGGCCCTTTTAAGGGCTATTTGTAATTTAGTATAGGGTAGGGAATTTTATTATTTTGGGGGGCTTTTTTATTTTATTAGGGGGATTAGAGTAAGTGTAATTAGCTTAAAAAAATTGTAATTATTTTTTTATTTTCTCTAATTTAGTGTTGTTGTTTTTTTTGTACTTTAGTTTATTTAATTTAATTGTAGTTAATTGTAGTTAGTTTATGTAATTAATTTAATGATAGTGTAGTGTTAGGTGTAATTGTAATTTAGGTTAGGATTTATTTTACAGGTAAATTTGTACTTATTTTAACTAGGTAGCTATTAAATAGTTAATAACTATTTAATAACTATTGTACCTAGTTAAAATAAATACAAAGTTGCCTGTAAAATAAATATAAATCCTAAAATAGCTGCAATGTAACTATTAGTTATATTGTAGCTATCTTAGGCCTAGATTTGGAGTTTGGCGGTAGCCGTAAAAACCAGCGTTAGAGGCTCCTAACGCTGGTTTTAGGCTACCTCCGGTATTTGGAGTCACTCAAAAAAGGGTCTAACGCTCACTTTTCAGCCGCGACTTTTCCATACCGCAGATCCCCTTACGTCAATTGCGTATCCTATCTTTTCAATGGGATTTTTCTAACTCCGGTATTTAGAGTCGTGTCTGAAGTGAGCGTTAGAATTCTAACGACAAAACTCCAGCCGCAGAAAAAAGTCAGTAGTTAAGAGCTTTCTGGGCTAACGCCGCTTCATAAAGCTCTTAACTACTGTACTCTAAAGTACACTAACACCCATAAACTACCTATGTACCCCTAAACCGAGGCCCCCCCCACATCGCCGCCACTCGATTTAATTTTTTTAACCCCTAATCTGCCGACCGCCACCTACGTTATCCTTATGTACCCCTAATCTGCTGCCCCTAACACCGCCGACCCCTATATTATATTTATTAACCCCTAACCTGCCCCCCACAACGTCGCAGCCAGCTACCTACAATAATTAACCCCTAATCTGCCGACCGCAAAGCGCCGCTACTTAAGTTATCCTTATGTACCCCTAATCTGCTGCCCCTAACACCGCCGACCCCTATATTATATTTATTAACCCCTAATCTGCCCCCCTCAACGTCGCCTCCACCTGCCTACACTTATTAACCCCTAATCTGCCGAGCGGACCGCACCACTACTATAATAAAGTTATTAACCCCTAATCCGCCTCACTAACCCTATAATAAATAGTATTAACCCCTAATCTGCCCTCCCTAACATCGCCGACACCTAACTTCAATTATTAACCCCTAATCTGCCGACCGGAGCTCACACCTATTCTAATAAATGTATTAACCCCTAAAGCTAAGTCTAACCCTAACACTAACACCCCCCTAAATTAAATATAATTTAAATCTAACGAAATTAATTAACTCTTATTAAATAAATTATTCCTATTTAAAGCTAAATACTTACCTGTAAAATAAATCCTAATATAGCTACAATATAAATTATAATTATATTATAGCTATTTTAGGATTAATATTTATTTTACAGGTAACTTAAACTATTTAATAGCTAAAATAGTTAAAATAATTACAAAATTACCTGTAAAATAAATCCTAACCTAAGTTACAATTAAACCTAACACTATACTATCATTAAATTAATTAAATAAAATATCTACAATTACCTACAATTAAACCTAACACTACACTATCAATAAATTAATTAAATACAATACCTACAAATAACTACAATGAAATAAACTAACTAAAGTACAAAAAATAAAAAAGAACTAAGTTACAAAAAATAAAAAAATATTTACAAACATAAGAAAAATATTACAACAATTTTAAACTAATTACACCTACTCTAAGCCCCCTAATAAAATAACAAAGACCCCCAAAATAAAAAATGCCCTACCCTATTCTAAATTACTAAAGTTCAAAGCTCTTTTACCTTACCAGCCCTGAACAGGGCCCTTTGCGGTGCATGCCCCAAGAAGTTCAGCTCTTTTGCCTGTAAAAAAACCCCACATACAATAACCCCCCCCCAACGTTACAACCCACCACCCACATACCCCTAATCTAACCCAAACCCCCCTTAAATAAACCTAACACTAAGCCCCTGAAGATCATCCTACCTTGTCTTCACCTCACCGGGTATCACCGATCGGTCCTGGCTCCAAAATCTTCATCCAACCCAAGCGGGGGCTGGCGATCCATCATCCGGTGGCTGAAGAGGTCCAGAAGAGGCTCCAAAGTCTTCATCCTATCTGGGAAGAAGAGTAGATCCGGACCGGCAACTATCATCTTCCAAGCGGCATCTTCTATCTTCATCCGATGAGGACCGGCTCCATCCTGAAGACCTCCACCGCGGACCCATCAGCCAATAGAATGCAAGCTCAATCTGATTGGCTGATGGGATCAGCCAATCGGATTGATCTTGATTCTGATTGGCTGATTCCATCAGCCAATCAGAATATTCCTACCTTAAAGGGACATGAAACCCACATTTTTTCTTTCATGATTTAGAAAGAGAATGCAATTTTAAACATCTTTCTAATTTACTTCTATTATCTAATTTGTTTTATTCTCTTGATATTCTTTGCTGAAAAGCATATCTAGATATGCGCAGTAGCTGCTGATTGGTTGCTGCACATAGAAGCCTCATGTGATT